>NW_007253869.1:688617-707241 GCF_000164805.1 Carlito syrichta | reverse complement strand
GAGCGGCCACTGCACTCCAGTCTGGGCGACAAAGTGAGACTCCAACTCAGAAAAAAAAAAGAGCAACCAGGCAACACACACCAGGACCCTAGGGGAGTATGTGTCCACAGGCCTTGCACGACCCCAGACGGAGCGAAGTGGTGGGCTCTCTAGAAGTGGGTAATGAAGGCGAGGTCACCCATGTGCTTACCTAGTTGGCAAAGTTCCATACCACATGTCCCCATCCCAACTCTTCTAGCTTCCCAACTCCAGCCGGGATCCCACATCTAGAGTGTTCCTACCTCCTCTTCCTCCCCTTGGTAATTCAATACAGTAGCAAACAGCTTCACCCTGTAATAACTCTAGCAGTGCTTTCCCTCTCTTCTCCTTGTAGACAAATCCAGGGCGAAAAACATGACATCCGTCCTTTATCTAATCCCAGGTTCTCTTTTAGTTGCCCCCCCCCATATTCCTTACAACTTCAGGCCCACATACGCAACCCAGATACACAAACAGAGGCCCAAGAGTTACAAAATTCTCGCAAGACAAGTGGAGTGCCAGAATGTTCACAGACAGGATCCCTTTGTTCTTTGTCCCCATGGTTTTGTCAGTTTCCTTAGTTTACTGACCAGAAGCTACAATCAAAGGCCATGAAAGAAGTCCAGAAGGAAAGCCAAGAGATGATCTTAAGAGTTCTGAGTCTGAGTCTGCTCTTCAAGTTGGAGGGTACAGAGTGACCCACACTGTGTACTCTTTTGTAGCGGACAGCGACAAACACACCTTGGCAGAACTCACTCTGTGACCTTTCCAGGCTGAGTCACCCCAACCCGATTCAGTAGGCAGTGAGGCACACGAGGTTAAGGGATTACATATTTTGGAAGAATAGGAACAATATTTTTGAAGAATTTTTACTTCAAATTAAACAGTCATAACTTTTTTTTTTTTTTTGAGTCGGAGTCTCACTCTTGTTGCCCAGGCTAGAGAGCAGTGGCACGCTCATGGCCACCGCAGACTTGACCTGCTGGGCTCAGGCAATCCTTCTGCCTCAGCCTTCCAAGTAGCTGGAACTACAGGCGCAGGCCACTATGCCCAGCTAATTTTTGATTTATTGTAGAGATGAGGTCTCGCCAACTTGCCCACACTGGTCTCAAACTCATGCTCTCAGGCCATCCTTTCATCTCGGCCTCCCAAAGTGCTAGGATTATAGGCGTGAGCCACTGCAACCGACCCAGTCATAACATTTAGGGCAATGACAGACCACTTATACAGTGGTGGTTCCATAAGATTATAATACTGCATTTTTACTGTACTTTTTTCATGTTTAGATATACAAATATTTACATTGTTACAGTTGCCTACAGTATGCAGTACAATAACACAGTGTACAGGTTTGTAGCCTAGGAGCCATAGGCTACACCATATAGCCTAGGTGTGTAGTAGGTTTGTGTAAGTATGCTCTATGATGCTTACATAATGACTAAATTGCCTAGGGATGCATTTCTTAGAACATATGTCCAACATTAAGCAACACATGACAGGATTATGGATTATAGGTAAAAGAGGTAATTTTTACCTTTTTTTTCTTTTTGTAGAGACAAGGTCTCACTATGTTGTCCAGGCTGGTCTCGAGCTTCTGGACTTAAAGCAATCCTCTAGCCTTGGCCTCCCAAAGTGCTGGGATTACAGGTGTGCCACTGTGCCCAGCCAATTTAAAATTAATCTCTCTAATGCACTTTGAAAGAGAACATCAGCAGCCACTGCACTCCAGTTTGGGTGACAGAGTGAGACTCCAACTCAAAAAAAAAAAAAATCCCTACAATCATCACAGAGCCAACCCTGTAACTCTCCTCAGCTCTACCTAATAGCACCTGGTAAGTGAGGGACCATGCGGGTTTCTGGTGGTTTTATTTCCCCCGAGTGTAGAACAAGCAAGTAGAGCTCAGAGTAGCTCATGTAAAGAGTGAAGTGTAAGAATGGGGGAAAGGATGGCTTGTAGCTTCGAGGGAAAGAGGCAGAGATGGTTCCTGCAGAAGGATCTGGCAGGTCTGAATCTAATCATAAAATCTGCTTGGCACAGTGGCTCACGCCAGTAATCCCAGCACTTTTGGAGGCAGAGGTGAGAGGATTGCCTGAGCTCAGGAGCTTGAGACCAACCAGAGCAACATGGTGAGACCTCATCTCTCCAATAAATCAAAACATTAGCTGGGCACTGCAATGCATGCCTGTGGTTCAAGTTACTTGGAAGGTTGAGGTGAAAGGATCACCTGAGCCCAGCAGGTCAAGGCTGTAGTGGCCATGAGTGTGCCACTGCACTCCAGCCTAGGCGACACAGTAAGACTCCAACTCAAAAAAAAAAAAAAAAAAATCACAAAATGTTAGAGCTTGAAGAACTTTGTGGCCATGGTGCCCTTCCTTGCTTAGTCACTCTCAGAGAGCCTGGACAAATCAACTAACCTCTTTGAGCCTCTCTTCTCTCTCTGTAAGTTGTGTGGCCCATTTCAATCCTGTGATGATACTCCATAACCTGTGTATTGCTGTATAAAATGTTAAGGGGTTATTTTTATTATTTTTATTTTATTTATTTATTTATTTATTTGAGTTGGAGTCTCATTCTGTCGCCGAGACTGGAGTGCAGTGGCCACTCCCGGCCACCGCAGCCTCGACCTGCTGGGCTCTGGCGATCCTTCCGTCTTAGCCTTCCGAGTAGCCAGAATTACAGGCACGCGCTACCACAACTGGCTGATTTTTTGATTTATTGTAGAGATGAGGTCTCGCTAAGTTGCCCTGGCGGGTCTCGAACCCACGGGCTCAGGCAATCCACTCACCTCAGCCTCCCAAAGCGTGGGATTACAGGCTGAGCCACCGAGCCCGGCTTATTTTTTATTAATAAAATAATAATTATTAATAGGCCACATTGTGCAACAGGCAACATCGTGCACTGCACTCGACTCTTCTCCTTAATTGCGAATCTGTTTTATTTTTCTCAGGAAGATGCTCCTCCACAAATGACCTACTCTGGGGTCCTTCAACCTGAGGAAGTGGGGGCGGGTCACAGGCATGAGGGTGGAGTAGGGGGCTAGGTAACATAGGCTAGGGAACTGGACCAGATGGTCAAGCATAGCCCATAGTCAGGCATGTTCCTGTGCCAGTTTCCACAAGTGAGAAAAATACAATAGGTCTTTTAAAAAATTTTTAATCAACTGAATAAGGTCAGAATATACCAGGTCTTATAAGCCAAGGGCTTCTGGTTGCTAGCAAGGAACGCCTTGCAGAAAGCCAGTGAGCCATGCTGCTCTACCGCTCAGACTCACTGGAAATGGCCTGCAGCCAGCAGTGTACACACAGCCATAAACAATACCCTGCTGGCCAGTGTGACATCGAGATCCTGTAACTGTCTGGCACACAGTAGGTGCTAAAGTTTACTGAATGGAGGAGGGAAAGATGAATAAATCTGTGTGGAAAATTCAGGGAGGGTACCGTTAGGAGCCATTGCACTGCTCTAGCGGGTAAATATGAGGTTTTCTACATAACGTCATGGGATGGCCCCATGAAGCAGGGCAGGAAAGTGCTGGAGAGATGCCAGAGAGAGTTGGGGGGAGCTGCATATTGTGGCTGCCTTTCCGTCTGCTAAGAAAGCTCAAAAAGCACAGGTTATCCCAAAGACTCCTGGATGGCTGTTTTTTGGATCCAGGACTCTGGCTTCTCACTGAACTGGTCTGTAGAGGGCTGTTTTGTGCCCTTCTCAGAAATTCAATGAACACTCACTCCTACATGGGTCCCTGAATCAGTCTCATTCCTTCTGCCAAGCCAGTTGCTTGTTCTGGTCTGGTCTGACAGGGTGAAAGTTGGGGTGGGGCCATCTGGATATAGGGCTAGACTGGTTGTTAAAAGGACAGTACTAAGAAGAACGAACCAGTTGGGGCTCTCCTTTTACCCAACTCTCGGCCCTATAGGTAAATATTTGAGGCTTGCGCACTATTGCTTAGAGGCATGTTTTCAGTCCCATGGGCTATCAGAGCCAGGAATGACCCAAGAGACCCAGAACCTCATTTTATATGTGAGTGAAGTAAGATCCCAGCTAATTAGTGTCAAAGACAAGAACCGGATGCCCCGGATTCCCGGTTGCTTGTTCTGCCACTGTCCCGGCTTTCCTTGGCTTTCCTTTCATCATACACACATTGCTCTGCTTCCCCTTGGCCCACTCCCACATCATCTCTCCCCGCTGCTGGGGTCAGTGGAACCCATGGCCACTTGCTGCCAGTGCCACTTGGGACTCTGAGTCTGTCACCTGAAGACACTGGCCTGACCCCTGCCCAGGTTGCTTCCTGGGCAGCTGGAAGTAAGATGCCAATATGGCAAAAGACAAGGACTAAGATAGCTACTTTCCAGAAACTAAAAAAGTTGTGTCCGCCACTCCCAGAGCTTTAGAACATAATTTCTCACAGGGAGACTTGTTTCTCCGCCTTGAGGGTCCCTCCCACCAGCCCCCTTATCAATGTCACCATCACATGTCCCCTCCAAACTCGGGAACTCCATTTGGATTTCTTGGTCTTGCTGGCTCCCAACTGTCTCAGGAGTGGACTGGAGACGGCTTAGAAAGGCATGTTTTCCTTGAACATTTCTAGAACCAGGCCTCTCCTCCTCGTCTTTTCAGTTAAGTGAAAACAAGCAGGAGAAAGGGGGGGAAATGTCCAGACTTGCCAAAGTCCATACAGACAGATGGAGAAGAAGAGAGGAAAGGAGGGAGGATAGGAAACCACAGGGTGGGAGGAAGGGAGGGGAGGAACAAAACAAATGAGAGAGCGAAAAAGAGCTCGAGAGGAGAATAGAGAAGGCCAGGACAGAAAAAAAGCAAGATGGAATGTACTAAGCAGACAGCTGCTGAAAAAGGAAGCAGTGACGCCACCTTGTAGAAATCAGAACGCCCTGTTCCTCTCAGCCCTTCAAAATAGGCACCTTCGCGGATGGAGCTCCCCAGCCTCTGAAACAGCAATAAATTTCACCTGGGTCATAGGCCTGCCAGAAGGGTTGGTTTCTTAGCCTCACCTTTTGCTGGGGCGTGCACCTCTTTGACTTCTGCCACTCTCTGGCCAGCTCCCCAGGACTCCCTCCCTTTCGGTTGGAGCAAAAGGGGCGAGGCACGTCCCTTCCGTCCCTTCCGCAGCCCTGGGGTGCCCCCGCAGGAGCCGGGAGCTGAGGGCCGGCCCAGCCTGTGGGCGGGGGTGTGGCGACACCCGGCTCCGTGATAGGTTGGCCCAGGCTCCTTGACCGCCTCCCCCGCTCGTGGAAGGAACTGGGCACGTGTTTCTAATTGTGGAAAAGCAACTTCAGCTTGGCGGGTCCAACCTCAGCCCTTTCCAGATCTGGGAGGTAACCGGTGCCGGCTGCCAAACGGCACTGATAGGCAATGCCAAACGGCACTGATAGGCAAAGAAAACACGAAGACCTCTACCGCATACAGGCTCTGATAAGGTTCCAGTTCTACCAACCCTGGCTCTACCCAAGGCTCTGATAAGGTTCCAGTTCTACCAACCCTGGCCAAGCTGAGCCATCTTTCCTCTTCAAAGACCTGAGAGAGGCCTGGATGTGGGGTGAGGGGTGGTAGGTGGGGTGGGGTGGGGTGGAAACACAGAGTCAGCTTCCTACAACTCTCCTAGAATCCTTCTCTGCTTTCCTCCTACCATGTTTCATAGGGGGTGAGGAGCCACCTTATAACGTCTTAAGGCACCTTGCCTACAGAAAACAAACGTATTATTGTGCATGTAATATAAATTGACTGGGAATTTATACATGTAACTTGACTGATGAAAGGCAAAAACATCAAAAAAACACAACAGCAACCAAGGGGAAAAAAAATCAAAGCAGCCCTTCCTCATAGATGACACTTTGATCTCAGTTTCCATAAAGTATACAGAATCCAGAACAGTTTGGTTTAGAAATAGATCTTGCCTATTACACTATAGTAATATTTCTCCTCCCCCAGCCCTCTTCATCTGGAAGCTGTGACAACGTTTTAGAAATCTCAGAAGGCCCTGTGAAGGAGAGAAGGTGGTCTGAGCCTTCCAGAAGAGATTCTCTTCTCCAACGACAAACCAGCAGAGGAGGAAGGGTGCAGAGAAGCTAGGAGTGCCCCGGAGGTCCCAGATCACACAGCTTTTACTGGACACTTCCAGCTAAGCTCCAGCCCACACTGCCCCACCTCTCCCCCTCTTCCCTTCCTGGCTCTCTCTTCCCCTTCCTTCTTATCCTGTTCCCTCCCGTGCCAGCTGCTGGACCTGGAGTTTCTGCTGAATCACCAGCCAGTACTTAGTTCAGCCAAGAAGCCCGAATACCCAGCTCAGCATTTTCCAAGAGCTGAGTAGTTCTCTCTTCAGCTTTAGCTAGACATGGCTCCTGAGCAGGCTGGGGTGGGGGAGGAGAGAAAAAATGAAGACACCAGGAAAGCTTGTGAATTCTGCTAGTGTCCACTAAGGTCTATAAACCTGGACCCAGGCTGCAATATTCCCCAGAATGGTTCTGTTATAACCCAGTTCCAAGGGTAGCTAGTATTCACACCTGTTAAATTCTTGAAACAAACCTTCCCATCTCTTCTTTCCTCCATAGCTCCAAGTTCCACTGGGCCTCACTCCCATAAGTCTTCTGATTTTATGTTCTTGGTTATGTGATATAAATTTGGTGTGCCACATTAACCCTTAAAACTTTACCAGACACAATTAACGGGTGACTTCGTAAACCACAGGCACTGGCTTCTCTGAGAAAAACAAAGTGATCCTTGACAATCGGCAACAAAAGGCCAGAGGAGAATTTAAGCTTCTAGGCTAGTTCTAGAAAATGAGCAAATCATTACCATTCCTGGTGCAAGCTGGACTCCAAATAATCTTCTTGTTTTAGGGAACCTCAATTCCACTCATTATTTTCCTAAGCAGAGGTGGACAAATTCCCAGAAACAAGTCCCTCAGTTCCCAATTTCCAGGGTATGGGCTGTGTAGGCACATATACCATTTGAATGTCAGCACTTTAATCTGAGAGTAAAAGCTGAAATCCAGAAGAGACACTAACAGGAAGTCAGGATCTGGACAAACAAGAGTGACTTCTCTTTTTGAGACCAAAAACAGACTGACTTCTCAGGTAGCGAGGCAGGAGTGGGGGAAGCCTGGTCTGAGAACAGGGTTTAGACCAATGGACAGAAATATCCAATACCAATGAATCTTTAGGGAAGACCTTGTAAAACTCTTGAATTCTCTGTGACATATGTAATTGCTTACTATGATATATAAACTGTTATGCACTGTATCAATCTTTTTTTTTTTTTTTTTTTTTGAGTAGGAGTCTCACTCTGTTGCCCAGGCTGGAGTGCATTGGCATGCTCATAGCCACATGCTCATAGCCTTGACCTGCTGGACTCAGGCGATCCTTCTGCCTCAGCCTCCAAAGTAGCTGGAACTACAGGGGCACACCACCACACCCAGCTAATTTTTTGATTTATTGTAGAGACAAGGTCTTGCCAAGTTGCCCAGGCTGGTCTCGAACCCCTGGACTCAGCCAATCCTCTCGCCTCCACCTCCCAAAGTGCTGGGATTACAGGCGTGAGCTACCATGCTTGGCCCAATCATCGTTCTTATCAGAGTTCAAGACTGAGTCACTGCTACAGAAACGTAAAATAAGGATAATGGAGATACCTTTACTTTCAGGGCTGTGGGCACAAGGAACACTCTAGAGGCCTTACAGAGCAGGGAGCCGACATGGCACTAAAGCATGGGTGTTTACTCTTCCACTGTGGACATGGGAGTCCACAAGCACAGTGGAATGCTTTCCTCAAGTCCCAGCAACAGATCTTAAATACTGGAGAGTGACTGGGAAGGGTGGCAAAGAGGGGCCAACTTTTTTTTTTTTTGAGTTGGAGTCTCACTCTGTCGCCCAGACTGGAGTGCAATGGCTGCTCCTGGCCACCGCAGCCTCGGCCTGCTGGGCTCCGGCGATCCTTCCGCCTCAGCCTTCCGAGTAGCATACGCCACCACGCCCGGCTGATTTTTTGATTTATTGTAGAGATGAGGTCTCGCTGCCCAGGCGGGTCTCGAACCGCGGGCTCAGGCAATCCACTCACCTCAGCCTCCCAAAGGCACGGGATTACAGGCTGAACCACCGAGCCCGGCAAGAGGGGCCAACTTGACCAGTCTGAACCACATCAATGAGAATATGATATATAAACTGTTACGCACTGTAGCAATCACTTTTTTTTTGGTGGCCAATGAGAAAGAGATTAAAATAGGAACTGGTGTATCCTTGATTTATTTCGCCTTTCTGACAAGGATGTGCCATCCTTGACTCCTTCAGCCTTAATCACCAAGTCTTGCCAAGTCTACCTCCTAACTAAATACATCTACTTCTCTCCATTTCTATTGCTCCATCCCTGATTCCCATCATTGTCTCCTTAACTGGATTCCTCTAACTGCATTGTAATCAGTCTTCTTGTCTTTGATCTTTTTTTTTTTTTTTTTTGAGTTGGAGTCTCATTTCGTCACCCAGATTGGAATGCAGTGGCACGCTCTCGGCCACTGCAGCCTCGATCCACTGGGCTCCGGCGATCCTTCCGCCTCAGCCTTCCGAGTAGCTGGAATTACAGGCACGCGCTACCACGCCTGGCTGATTTAAAAAAATTTATTGTAGAGATGAGTTCTCGCCAAGCTGCCCGGGTGGGTCTTGAACCCGTGGGCTCAGGCAATCCACTCACCTTGGCCTCCCAAAGTGCTGGGATTACAGGCTGAGCCACCAAGCCCGGCCTGCCTTTGATCTTAATACCCACATCAATTCATCCTTTACTCTTGCAGCATGACTCTTCTAAAATACAAATATAATGTCAGTCTTCTGTTAGAAGCCCTTCAAACAAACCCCAGTGCTCTTAGGGGAAAGCCCAATCTCTTCAGCATGGCCCATCAGGCCTTTCATGATGGGGTCCTTGCTTCTGTGTACATTTCCTACTCTATGATGTGGCTATACTGAACTACTTGTAGTCCCCCTAAAGGGCTGTGCTCTTTCCTGTTCCCAGACCTTGGCACGTGTTAATCACTCTTGCTAGAATATTCTTCCCACCCCATCCCACTCCACCCTCCCTCCAGGCTGAACATTGCTTGGCTATTTGCAACTGGTCTTTCAACCTCAACTTACATGTCACTTTCTCCAAGATTTTCTTCAACCCTAGTCCCTTGTCCCCATTTCTCTTACAGGTAGCTAGCTCTCTGGATGTTGTCCTCTTGGGGAATTTACCACGTTGAATGAAATTCCCTGTGTACTTGTTAGGATCTGGACTGTGAGTTCCTTGATACAGAAACTAAGTATTCCCATGCCTAGCACAGTGCCTGAAGCAGAACAGACACTCAAATATTTGATATTGATTGAAGAATTCTGTATCACCTGCGGCATCAATAGAGGCCACACAAATAGATTCAGTGTAATGCTTGCTAAGGCAGAAGGCTGAGTTTGCTACTGCTGCTACCTCAAATGAGAATGAAGGTTTTGGGTTCACTGCTGTCTCCTGTGTTCCAATAATAGTGACTAGCACATCATGAGCATTTGATAAATGTTAAATGAACAAAGTGTTGTAATTCTCATTTATATAATGCTTCTCAAGAGTCCTATGACCTAAGTTATATTGCTCCAGAGCAGTTTTTAAAAATATTGTTATTTTTTTGTGATAGAGATGAAGTCTTGCTATGTTGCTCAGGCTGGCCTCCAACTCCTGGACTCAAGCAATCCTCCCACCTTGGCCTCCCAAAGTGCTGGGATTACAGGCATGAGCCACCACACCCAACCTAGAGCAGGCTTTTGAGCAGTATCATGGGGGAACCCCGTTGGGGAAGACTTCTAACCAGAGACCTGCTCAGAACCCCTCAGGGGTTCTGGGGTGGATGTGGAAGACAGAAATAGAAAGAACACATTCTAATTGCACATCATGAATGCTGGAGACATTTAAGTTGAATTTTGATTTGTAGACAATCTAGATTCCTCCACCTTAGTAGGCAATTAATCAACATGTCCAGCAGATTTTACTCCTTAAATCTTTGTTTTTTTCACCTCCTCTCCATTCTTGATACTTCATTTTTAGTTCAGGCCATTGGACAAATGCTTAGCCTGCTTGTCTCCTTTCTTCAGGTTTCATGGTCTTCACCCAAATGTGAACCTAATCACGTTACTCCTCAGCTCGAATCCTTTAGTGATTCCCTGTTCCTTGGGTAAAATTTGCTCTTTTAGGTGTGATGTAAAAGCTCATTTAAGATCTGGCTCTTGTCCACCTGATTAGCCTCATATTCTGTCACTCTCCTAGGGTCTACCCACACAAAAGTACTTGCTTTTCTCAAAGAGGCCATTTTTCTCCCAAGTCCTGCCTGAGCCCTTCCCTCTACTTGGCTGTCCTCTACACCCATCTGGAGCCTTTCTACTTGCCTTTCAAGATTTATCTCAGTCTGGGAGCCTTCCCTAGCACTCCTTTCCCAACTTTGAAGCACCTTTCTGTGTGTTGCACACATTTTTTCCATCCCATTATATTGTAATATTTTTTTTGCATACCAGTCTCTTCACTAGACTTTAATCTTTTCCAAGACTATAAATCGAGCCTTATCGCCACTCAGTGTAGGGGCTAAATATGGTGATTAACTGATGGATTTTCTGGTTTCTTTCTTTTTCTTTTCCTTTCTTTTTTTTTTTGAGTCAGTCTTGCCCAGGCTAGAGTGCAGTGACATGCTCACAGCTACCGCAGCCTAGACCTGCTGAGCTCAGGTGACCCTTCTCCCTCTGCCTTCCAAGTAGCTGAAACTACAGGCACATGCCACCACACCCAGCTAATTTTTTTTTTTTTTTTAATTTATTATAGAAACGAGGTCTTGCCAAGTTTCCCAGGCTGGTCTTGAATAGTAGATTATAAGCATGAGCCACTGTGTCCAATTTAGTTTCTTTTTTTCCAAGGAAATCTGCTTACAGAATAATTTTAGTCTTAATGCATCATAAAAATGAAAAATGAGATGTTAATCAAATTGATCATTAAGTAAAAATCAAGAGTCTTTCAATACATTTAGGTTTAAAATGCTGGCTAGGTAGAAGATGGACAGACCAAAAAGGGGTCTTGGATATATGGGAATGAATTCTAGGCCAGTCTGTATTGTCTGAGTTCATATATACAAGGCTGATCAGACACCCACAGAACTCTTTGGGGACTAAGGAAGGGCAGGAAGACAGTCCTGCCCAGGTATATGAGGCACTATGTTTAGTGTGTGGTAATGAGAAGTTTGGGACTAGAGAATATGCAGCTCATTAGAAAATAAACTGAGGTTAAGGGATTTCGATGCTAGGAAAGACTGAAGAACCCTCTGATATCAAGGGATTGACTAATTTGCAAGAGACTTGAAAACAACACACACACATTTCTTTGTTACAGCATCCTGCACCAGGCAGTTGGAGGCTTTCTGTAGAGGAACTGCAGAATCCCTCAGGGTTCAAAGTCATCCATGAAGTCTTTTCCTTCCAAATAGCTCAAGGAAGAAGAAGAATTCTGAAGGCTGGAAAACTAACCTCTTAGGAATCTCAGTAGGAAGATAGAAAACAAGATAAGAGAATTTTTTTTTTCTTGTGAAATGTATGCGGGTACTCCTTTCTCCTTAGGGTGAGGAAGGAGAAGGAGCTTCTTTAGGTCAAGACATTCAGGGAAGCTGGGTGCGGTGGCTCACGCCTATAATCCCAGCACTTTGGGAGGCAGACACGAGAGGACTGCCTGAGCCCAGGAGTCGAGACCAGCCTAGGAAACGTGGCGAGACCTGGTCTCTGCAATACAAAAATTAGCCAGGCGTGGTGGTGGTGTGTGCCTATAGTTTCAGCTACTTGGAAGGCTGAGGTGGAAGGATCGCCTGAGCCCAACGGGTTGAGGCTGCGGTGGCCGTGAGCATGCTACTGTGGTCCAGCCTGGGTGACAAAGTGAGACTCCAACTCAAGAGAAGAAAACCAAAAAGATGTTCAGGGAGAAGAGGAGGACTTGAATGAAAATATATAATTCTACTTCAGGTGCTGGATGTGATCCCAGCCCTTCAAAGAGGAAGGAGGCCAGGAGCTGACAGAATGAAAGGTGACCTAGTACCCAAGGAAAAGGGGACAAACAGCTCCCAAAGAAAAACCCAGATTTGCACATATGCACAGGTAGGAATGTAGGGAAGGGCTTCACCGACACTTGGTATTCCCTCTGTGTCTTAGCACTTTGTTTATAACTAGAAACCAGGTGATAGCCAAAAGATATGTCTACACAATAAAAGGTCAAGCTATAGAAATCATCTATCATTATATGGATCTAGATACCCAGATATGTACACAAACAGATGCATTTTATTTAGAGCTGTAAGGATATCATCCACTATTATTGCTGCTACTGGCAGGGGCTGGCGGAGCTGAAGATAAGGGCAGCTATCATTGTTGATTCCTTTTTTTTTTTTTTTGAGTTGGAGTCTCACTCTGTCACCCGGACTGGAGTGGAGTGGCCGCTCCCGGCCACCGCAGCCTCGACCTGCTGGGCCTGCTGGGCTCCGGCGATCCTTCCGCCTCAGCCTTCTTTCTGAGTAGCCGGAATTACAGGCATGCGCTACCACGCCCAGCTGATTTTTTGATTTATTGTAGAGATGAGGTCTCGCCAAGTTGCCTAGGCGGGTCTCGAACCTGCAGGCTCAGGCAATCCACTCACCTCAGCCTCACAAAGCGCGGGATTACAGGCTGAGCCACCGAGCCCGGCCTGTTGAATCTTCCTGTATCTTATTTGAATCTTTTGCTTGGAGCATATAGTCATTTACTTATGACATCATTAAAAAAGGGAGACAGGACTACCCAAGCAAATCACAAAAGGTGGTGCCAAAACCGAGTCCTAACACCTTCCAGTCCCCTCTAACTCCCTCCCTTTCCACTAATAAGCTTGCTCTGGAGAAGGGAGAGAGGCTTTTCATTTAATTAAAGTGTAAAATACTCTTTTTTTTTTAAAAATGCTGGGTGGCTAGGGATATTCTGCTGACTCAGCAGTGAATAATCAGCTTTGACCTAAATAATAGAATAACTCAAAGTGGCAGCTGCAGTTGCATAAGCGTGATCCAAATCTGCAGCTCCTTCTCGCTGTGCTCTTCTCCCCCACCCCCTCCAGGCTCCGGGCAGGCAAGCCAGTTACAGCAGGTTCTTTCCACCTCTCCACCCCCACCATCTGGCTTGTCCCAACCTCATTTCTCATCAGATCTCTTCCAAAACAGCCCTATCACAGAACCAGACTTGACCTCATCTCCTCCCTCCCACAGCAAACCCTCGCCAGGGGCTTTGCCACACTGGCTCTCCCCACTGGGCCCTGCGCCTGTCCTGTCCTCCAGTGCCCTCCGTTATATATCAGTCACCTCTCCACAGAGGTGGCATTTCCTCAAAACCTCTTGTTGCACAGTCATCGGCATGCCAAAGCAGGACAGTAGAAAACAGTTTCCTAGGTGCATACATTTACACCACACCCAGGCTCCCTACTGCTTCTCTCAAGAGTATGGCCAGAGCTGGGCTCGGTGGCTCAGCCTGTAATCCTGCACTTTGGGAGGCTGAGGTGAGTGGATTGCCTGAGCCCGCGGGTTCGAGACCCGCCTGGGCAGCAAGACCTCATTTCTACAATAAATCAAAAAAATTAGCTGGGCGTTGTAGCGCATGCCTGTAATTCCGGCTACTTGGAAGGCTGAGGCGGAAAGATCGCCGGAGTCCAGCAGGTCGAGGCTGCGGTGGCCAGGAGCGGCCACTGCACTCCAGTCTGGGTGACAGAGTGAGACTCCAACTAAAAAAAAAAAAAAAAAAAAAAAAAGAGTATGGCCAGGCTGGGCTGCTCTTAGCTCTTCTTCCAAAGAACACCCGGCCTATTTTATGCAGCTGGCTTTACCTGGCACCTGCTGAGAAGATGGAGTGGACTAAATGAGGATAGGGGTGGGAGGCCTGCCAGAATAAAAGACACTAGCATTTCATGAAAGATAGCATTCACCAAGCCTTCCTGATAGCTTGGTTACTGTTTTACTAAATACCTTAAGAGAAGATTTTTTTTTTTTTTGAGTTGGAGTCTCACTCCGTCGCCCAGGCTGGAGTGCAGTGGCACGCTCCTGGCCACTGCAGCCTCGACCTGCTGGGCTCCGGCGATCCTTCCACCTCAGCCTTCCAAGTAGCTGGAAGTACAGGCCCGCGCAACCACGCCCAGCTAATTTTTGATTTATTGTAGAGATGAGGTCTCGCCAAGTTGCCCAGGTGGGACTCAAACCCGCAGGCTCAGGCAATCCACTCACCTCAGCCTCCCAAAGCGCTGGGATTACAGGCTGAACCACCGATCCCGGTTAAGAGAAGATTTGAGGGGCCTATAGAAGTGGTTCTTTTTTTAAAAAAGTATTCAACTGGCCAGGCGTGGTGGCTCAAACCTGTAATCCCAGTACTTTGGGAGGCTGAGGCAGGAGAACTGCTTGAGCCCTGGAGTTAGAGACCAGCCTGGGGTAACACAGCAAGACCTCGTCTCTACAAAAAAAATCAAAAAATTAGCTGGGCGTTGTAGTGTATGGCTGTAGTTCCAGCTACTTGGGAGGCTAAGGTGGGAGGATCCTCTGAGTCCGGGAGTTTGAGGCTGTGGTAAACTTTGAGCATGGCACTGCACTCCAGTCTGGGCGACAGAGTGAGACCTTGACTCAAAAAAACCCAAAAAAACAAATCAGAAAACAGAACCTGTGTACACAGACTCAAAGCAGCTGAGAGTGTCTGGCCTAAGGCTGAGGAAAGAAGGGTGTGTGGCTACATACATGTGAGTGTGCAGGCTGCAGGGGAGAGAAATGAAGGCTTCGCATAGCTTTCACACTACAAAGGGGGAGGTGCAGAACTGGTTTCTATTCCTCTAAAGAAGTAAGGAGGAATTAGCTTGGGAATAAGAAGGATTTAAGAAGACTTTTCTGCTTATGAAGGTAGATAAATATTTGAACACATATCTTAAGAACATCGAAAAATCCCTGTCTTTGGAGAACAAGATTGACTCCTGTCAAATTGGAGATAGTTTACTTGCAGTTCTACTTAGGAGGCAGAGGACTAACCAGATAAGCTGTATCAAATATTTCAGTGCAGGGATGGGCAGGGGTGGGGTGTGGGGCCGAGGTGTCTTGTCATTCTTGTCATCAGCTAGACATCTTCTTGTCTTGATTCTAGCAATGTTTAGGAGGAGGGTAGCTTCTGAGAGGACTGTACAACCTGTCTTTCTGGACCTGGGTTAAAGGCAGGAGTTGTTCTTATCTCCTAAAAGGGTTTAGACCTTCTGGGGAAGCCCAAGGGGTTACACTGCTCTGGAGGGTCTTTGTGTAAGAGATCAAACCCTTGGCAGGTATGGAGATTACAAAGGACACCATGGGATCTGGCTTCCCAGGGAACTCCACCCTGCAGCCTAGCTCCTCTCCTAATGGACCAACCAAGCAGCCTGGATTTTAGCAGAAGGATAAGGGTGGTCCCTTGTCTGAGACACTTTAGCAGCATCAGCAGGAAAAAGGCAGCTGTCTGTGTGCAAGAGGTGCCAAAACAGCAGTGGCCAACACTCATATGGTCCCCCTCCCCCTACATTAGCCTGTCTGAGGGCAGAAACAGCAACTCTTCATGCATTCCCATGCCCACCTTCCTCCCCCTGCCCCCTCCAACTCTGGCTCTAGTTGGAATGCAAAGACAAAGAAGGCCCCAGTAACTGGACACCCCAGCCCACTCTCAGTGACTGATGAGATGGGGGTGCTGGGTCCCCAGCACTGTGCTGAGGATGTCTCACTGCTTCTCTCGTGCAATCTGTGTGAGCACAACCTCCTGAGCAAGGATTACATAGTGGTCTGGGGTAGGTAATTCTGCCGAGCACTCAGGGCTGCAGTTAGAAAGTTGGTGGAAAGGAGTTGCAGGCTCAGGCAGCCCACCTCCAGGTCTGCCAGACGGCCTGAACAAGTACAAGGAATATACTCCCAAACAAACCTCAGCTTCACATTGCAACTGGCCTGGGTGGTAGAGATCTGTTCCAGCCTGCCAATGAGGGCACACTTGCCAAGGACATCACTTCTTGGGTCCCAGTTGTCTGCCCTGTGAGAGGCTACTGGGGTGGGTGAGGGATCCTTCCTGCCCCATCCCACAACATGACAGAAGAAAAGTGTCAGGACCTGGGAAATGGAAAGGCCTGGGTGGTCAATAACCTCAGCTAAGTGATGTGTGTTGGAAGGTGTGGGAGGGCAGGGGCCAAGTGACTCTAGAGGTGGAACCTCTGAAACATTCAGGTATTGACTTTAGAAGTTAGTTTTTGCCAGACTCGGTGGCTTAGCCTGTAATCTCAGCACTTTGGGAGGCCAAGGCGAGTGGATTGCCTGAGCCCGCGGGTTTGACACCAGCCTGGGCAACCTGGCGAGACTTTGTCTTTACAATTAAAAAAAAAATTAGCCAGGCGTGGTAGTGTGCGCCTGTAGTTCCAGCTACTTGGAAGGCTGAGGCGGAAGGATTGCCGGAGCCTAGAAGGTTGAGGCTGCGGTGGCTGGGAGCGTTCACTGCACTCCAGTCTGGGTGATAGAGTGAGACTCCAACTCAAAAAAAAAAAAAAAAAATTAGCTGGGCATGGTAGCGCGTGCCTGTAGTTCTGGCTATTTGGAAGGCTGAGGCAGAAGGATTGCTGGAGCCCAGCAGGTTGTCACTGGGGTGGTCATGAGTGTGCCACTGCACTCCAGCCTGGGCAACTGAGTGAGACTCCAACTCAAAAAAACAAAAAACAAAAAAGAAATCAATTTTTGATTAAAGATGTGAAATATACCAGTCCACTGAGATCACTGCTAGCAATTAAGCATTGAGATTTCCTAGAAATATGACTTTGCAGAACTTCTCTAGAATGCCTCTCTAACCTATTCCAGCTCACAGCAATCTTTTCCTCATCTCTGAGGTGTATTGTTTTATTTATTTATTTATTTTAGATATGGAATCTTGCTATGTTGCCCAGGCTGGAGTGCAGTGACTATTTATAAGTGTGATCACTGGGCTCAGTGGTTTAGCCTGTAATCCCGCTCTTTGGGAGGCTGAGGTGAGTGGATTACCTGAGCCCGCCGGTTTGAGACCCACCTGGACAACTTGGCAAGACCTCATCTCTACAATAAATTAAAAAACTAGCTGGGCATGGTAGCGCGCACCTGTAGTTCCAGCTACTTTGAAGGCTGAGGAGGAAGGATCGCCGGAGCCCAGCAGGTCGAGGCTGCAGTGGCCAGAAACATGCCACTGCACTCCAGTCTGGGCAACAGAGTGAGACTCTAACTCAAAAAAAAAAAAGTGTTATCATCGTGCATTATAGTTCAGAACTCCTGGGCTCAAGAATCCTCCTGCCTCAGCCTCCTGAGTGGCTGGGATTACTGGTATGTGGCATACATGTCCAGCTCCTTATCTTAATTTTTACTGCAATTGAATAATGACCACAGGATTTTTGTGACTTTTCCCCCCAGTTAGAAAATTCATCAAGAGCAGTGACTGTGAACAAACTTTCCTCCAAGCGACTTAAAAAGTGTGAGTTGCATCAAAAGAGGATCGGATTTAAAAAAAAATGTGGTACATATACACAATGGAATATTATGCAGCCAAAAAGAAGAACAAAATTATAAACTTCGCAGCATCCTGGATGGACTTAGAGTCTATAATACTGAGTGATCTTTCACAGGAACAAAGAACTGAGTATCACATGTTCTCACTCATAAGCGGACCTTGAACAACTATCATAATACTATAAGAAAAGGATTGACAGTAGCAGGAAACTGCGGGGGTAGGGGGGACCAGGAGGTGGGATTGGCATTAATGGGAATCTGCCTGGGGAAGGGGGCACACCTCATCAACAAGGATACCTGCATAATGAATATTTGTATGCCTGACCCTGAATTGTACCCCACAATTTTAAAATAAAAAATTTAAATGTTAAAAAAAAAGTGTGTGTTGGCAAGTCGAGGTAGAAGTAGACACAGACCTACTGTCATGAAGCCAGAATAATCTTCCTCCCAGCAGTGGGGAGAAGCCAGCACAGTATGTGGTACTGGAAAGAGGAGGAATCGGGAGCCCTCACTCCACTCAGGTCCTGCTTCCCTGCATAAGTAACTTGCCTTCTCTCTGTTTCCTTATCTGTTCTAGGAACATGCTACCAATGACCCAGCCTATCTCATGGATTTGTCACGAGGCCCAAATCAGATAATATAGGTGAAAGTGCTTTGTGCCAGTGAAAATTACTGTGCCTCCAATTGTATGCAAAATCTATTCATACAAAACACACTTGTAGGAAATTGAAAGAAAAGAAATGGGAAGAAAAAAAAAAGGCAGAGAGGGAAGGAAGGAGAATCAGAGATACGCAGACCACCAAAGAGGCTAAAAGAGACTGTCCTGAGAGCAAGGTGTAGATGACACTTACATAAGCAGATGGCAGCCAGCACCCGAAGGCCAGAATCTGGGGGGAAGCAGGTGGGAAAGAGCGGCTGCAACACGTAGTTGGAGAAGGTGAGTGCGATGACGGCCTGGTTGGTGGGGTAGATCACCAGCACAGCAATCCACAGCCTCAGGAACCTGAAGGAGGAACAGGACACCCCCACCGACAGGCACGGCGGG
>NW_007253869.1:679069-688536 GCF_000164805.1 Carlito syrichta | reverse complement strand
CACGGCGGGGATGCAAAGTCATCAGGGGAGAGCCTGGGCAAGTCGATGGGCAGCCATTAGCAGAGGCAGGTGGGTTAAGGGGATGCATTTCCTTTTCTGTTTTCGGGCATGTTGAAGATCCCGGCCCCCGGCCCCATCCCCAAAGGAGACACTCAGCCCTCTACAATGACAATAAAATGGTTTAATGATGAAGAGCTAAGTTTCAACTAGCACTAACACAAGTTTTGGCAATCTTTCTCTCTCCCCTCTCCTTTCATCATTGTTCCTCTAACACGCTAGTCCTCAGTATCCAATGGTGGAAAAATAAAATTTGCAACCCTAGAATTTTCATAGCCGTGACATGCTAAGGGTGTGGCTATGTAAGCATGTCCAGTGGAAAAATTGAGTAGGGGTTTGTGGCGGCAGCACCTTCTACATCCTTTGGCTCCTTGGTGAGGGTTCAGCTGTTCCATGGCGGGTTGCAGGAGCTGAAGAAATTCAAGATCAGGGCCTGCCTCTAGAGGGAGGCTATTATCCTAGGGAGGCTATTATGTGAGAAGAGGGTACACTGTATCTGAGGTGACAACACTCATTGGTCAAGATAGAAGGGCTTTGTTTGTGTGATGCACTTTCTCTGGGCGTCTATGGTCAGGGTTGTTACATAGTTTTTTAAAAATTTAAATTGTTAGCCAAGCTCAGTGGCTCAGCCTGTAATCCCAGCACTTTGGGAGGCCAAGGAGAGTGGATTACCTGAGTCTGTGAGTTCGAGACCCACCGGGGCAACTTGGTGAGACCCTGTCTCTACAATAAATAAAAAATTAGTCGGGCATAGTAGCACACGCCTGTAGTTCCAGCTACTTGGAAGGCTGAGGCAGAAGGATCGCTGGAGCCCAGCAGGTCGAGGCTGTGGTGGCTGGGAGCATACCACTGCACTCCAGTCTGGGCGACAGAATGAGACTCCAACTCAAAAAAAAAAAATTTGAATTATTTTGTAGAGACAAGGTCTTGCTATGTTGCCTAGGCTAGTTTCGAATTCCTAGGCTCAAGTGATCCTCCTGCTTCAGTCTCCTACAGTGCTGGGATTACAAGCATAAACCACCACGTTTAGCCTTAAATGCATATAGTTCTATTTACTCTTAGAATCTTTCCTACTAAGATCAATATAGAGTTTAAAACAACAAATCTGGTTCCTCTGTCACTCTCAGGAGCACCAAGGGGACACAAGTTTACATTAGCAACCATGACACAGAAGCGGAAGAGAAATCTCATTCTCTAGTGCCACCGGCACACCAGAGGCTGGAAACCTCTGGCCTTGGCTTTTTCCGATCTGACCTCTTTCTGCACTTTCTGCTTTTCCCTAGATCACTCAGGCCTCCACAGATCATCTTACCCAGCCAGTCCTCCAAAGATGTCCTTGACATAAGAGTAGTCACCTCCAGATTTGGGGATGGTGACCCCGAGCTCAGCATAGCAGAGGGCTCCCACAGCTGTAATGAGACCTGTCACGATCCAGACGATGAGAGCCAGGCCCACAGAGCCGGCGTTCTCCAGCACACCCTTTGGCGAGACAAAGATTCCGGAGCCAATGATGTTCCCTGTACAGGGCACAAGGGTAAAGAGGGGAGACAGACAGTAGTCAGGACAGTTGTCAGCACTGGCATTTGCGAGGTGGTCTCATGTCTGATCTGATTCTAAAATGCCTTGGAGATGCGCACATGAGCTTTAGGAAGGTATACCTAGCGATAAGTCTCCCTAAAGTAGGATAAAGAGGAACAAGAGCCAGGTATGGTGGCTCACACCTGTAACCCCAGCACTTTGGGAAGCAGAGGCAAGAGGATTGCCAGAGTCCAGGGTTCTGAGACCAGCCTCGCCAACGTGGCGAGACCTCATTCTTACAATAAATTAAAAAAATTAGCCAGGTGTGGTGGCACACATCTGTGGTTCCAGCTACTTGGAAGGCTGAAGTGGAAGGATCAACTGAGCCCAGCAGGTTGAGGCTATGGTGGCTGTAAGCATGCCACTGCATTCCAGCCTGGGCAACAGAGTGAGACTCCTACCCCCCAAAAAAGAGGGGCAGAGAACTGACACTATTAGCCAGGAATGTGGTCAGGTGCTTTACATGTCTCATTTAATCCTTAGGACAACACCATGGAATCACATATCATTTCTCACATGTTACAGAGGAGAAAACTGAGTCTCAGAGATCCCAAGTGAATTGCCTAAGTCCACATAGTAGTAAGTGATGGTGTGAGTACTGAATCTCAGGACCTTCCAACTGGGCTACACATGATCTACCCAAGGTGACAAGGGCCTCATGATTGGCTGAAAACGGCAGGACTGGAAAAGTGGGCTGGTCTCAGAGACTATCTGCCAGCTACAAGGCTTCAGAAATGAGCCCAAGGGCAATATCTTTTGGACAGATTCGGCGTTTTCAAGACCTGTGAGTGTGGACAGCACACTTGGAGGCTGGTTTCTACCCCAAACACAACAGCCCCACCCTTGGTGAAGAACATAAAATAATCCTATAAAAACAGCTCTGCTAGTTTGGAAGTGGTTTGTAGGAATCCAATACGTGCAAAGCTTCAGTATTATATTATTTTAAAGGTCATTTCCCTTCAGTGTTGCATGTGACCCTCACAACAACCTTATGGAATTCAGGGAGAGGAGGAAGGGCAGGCATTTCTCTATTTTAGAAACCAAGAGACTAAGACACAGAGGGGTTAAGTGGCTTTCTCCAAATTCCACAGCTACTGATGGGTAAAATTGGATCTAGAAGTCGGTCTCCTGATGCTTAATCCAGTGCTCTTTCCACTAATCCACTTCTGCTTCTGTGTGCAAGAACTTGTTTTCTCCTGAGAGTTGGGGCCAGCAGCAGGCACTGAATGGCCGGCTACTGGGCTGTGTGTGTTAGGCAGGGGAGGAGTAGGAGTGTGCTTCCTCCCAAGCGTTCCACTCTTGTGGTAAAGGAGGTAACCAGAGTCCACAGGTGCTTTGAAAGCACTCTCTTCATGCCCTGCTCGGTTTCACCACCAAATGCCTGAGTGAAGAAGAAGAGACCAGATGGATCCAGGCAAAAAGGCAGAGTTGTAGTATGAGGTCAGTTGGATTTCACAGTGTTCGAAACACATCTAAAATTCCCACCATCTCTCTTTAGTGGTTTGGAGCCAGTTGTGTGGTCAACTTTCTTTCTTTCTTTTTTTTTTTTTTTTTTTTTGAGTCAGAGTCTAACTCTGTCACCCAGGCTGGAGTACGGAGCATGCTCACAGTCACCGCAGCCTCAACCTGCTGGGCTCAGGTGATCCTTCTACCTCAGCCTTCCAAGTAGCTGGAACTACAGGCATGCACTACCATGCCTGGCTGACTTTTTTATTTTTTCTTATTTTAAAGATGTGGGGTACAATTCAGGGAACTTATTGATTTATTGTAGAGATGAGGTCTTGCCTTGTTGCTCAGGCTGGTCTCGAACCTCTGAGCTCAGGCAATCCTCTCGACTCTGCCTCCCAAACTACTGGCATTATAGGCATGAGCCACCACTCTGGGCCCATTCTCAGCTTTAAAAACTGGCTTTCAAATCTCAACCATAACTCAATCTCAATCCAGTCTTGAGACTGAAATATAGAATCAGAGGGCATAGGCCACATGTAGATGAAAAGGAAACACATTTCTGTCTCAAATATATCATTTTCTTTTGGTGCAAACATTCTCTCCCAACAGAACATTGCTGTTTATAGCAATACAACTGAAAGAAGAAACAATCTCTCCTATCAAATTCGTGATATAATTATCAGGCAAAGAGAAGATAGAAAAAGGAGATTCCGAGGGTCACCAGACCTATGGACTTTTCTTGTATGTTTATGTAAAGTTCTGATAGGAACGAGCAAACACCTTTCACCCTCTTCTCTCCTCAGCCAGTCCCCAGATGTGCTTTGCAGAAGTACTGGATGAGTAAGACTAAAAGACCCACACTTGGTATCCCAGGATTCAAGACATGTTCAGACAAATGACTCTTCACTTGCCAACACTGGAAGCTACCAGGTGTTGGGAAATGAGAGAACTAGAGACAGGCTTGCTAATATTGCTGAACGATGATAGTAAATTCCTTGCCTAGCAGGAAGTTATCAAAAGAGTGTTCTATAGGGCATTTCCAAGTCAGCCAAGAAGAGAGCAATTGAACTAGGGTTATAAAACCTGCTCAAGGGGTTAGAAGAACAATTAATAACAGGAGGAAAATAAGGTTTGACTTTGGTCTTTAAGGTACTGGTAAAGGGAGGGGTGTAGAGCTAGATGTTTCTTAGAGCCCAGAATGGCTGTTGCAAGGAGGAATGTGGGAGTGGGTGTTATTTAAAAGATCTGATTTTCTCAGGAATGAAGAGTTGGTCAATGTGCCACCAAGGGTTCTTGGAAAACAAAGACTGCAATAGGGATTGGTAAATTTGGGATCAGTGAGTGCTTCTCTTCTGTTTTTCCACCAGCATTTCCGGAGTGTGTGTGCTCTCTCCTTTGTTCTGGTTGTAGGAACCACGGGAAGATGGGATGTGCCACAGTAGCTGCCTTTTCTGACCCACTTTCTACCTCCATTTGTTCTTAGAGGCTCAATGACCTTCCAGGGAGCTGCCAGTGTGATTGTGAGGGTCATAGTAGGTTGGCACTGGGACAGGAGAACTCATTTTATAAAAATTGGGTTCTTACCCCCCAAATACCTTAATTTTGACCAATTAAATTTCCAAAAATGAGGCAATCTGCTCGGGTCCCCTCCCACTTGGGGAACTTTTTGTCCTCTCAATAAATCCTGCTTTCTCACTGAAAAAAAAAAATTACAAAAACGAAAACTAAACAACAAAATTCAGCTATGCAAGCCTAAACTGGGTGCTAGGGAACAGGAAATAGAGGAGTTTCTCTCTCTGATTCTAGGAAACTATCATTAGAAAACCAGAACCTGGTAGGGCTCAGTGGCTCAGCCTGTAATCCTGCACTTTAGGAGGCCGAGGTGAGTGAATTGCCTGAGCACGCATTGCGGGTTTGAGACCCACCTGGGCAAACTTGGTGAGACTTCATCTCTACAATAAATCAAAAAAATTAGCCAGGCATGGTAGTGTCTGCATGTAGTTCCGGCTACTTGGAAGGCTGAGGTGGAAGGGTAGCTGGAACCCAGCAGGTCGAGGCTGTGGTGGCCGGGAGCGTGCCACTGCACTCCAGTCTGGGTGACAGAGTGAGACTCCAACTCAAGAAAAAAACAACCAGAACCTGAGAACATTTCTTCCACTTTAGCAGGCTCTGGTATTTCTGCAGGGAGAGGAACGTCACCTACAACAGAACTATGTTCTGCTGCTAAAAGAAAATTTATATTACATTTACTCAAAAGTAATGTCTACTATATAAATCTTTATTTATTTTTATTTATTTATTTTTGTAGAGACAGGGTCTCACTATATACCCAGGCTGGTCTCAAACTCCTGGCCTCAAGTGATTCTCCCACCCCGGTCTCCCAAACTGTTGGGATTACACACATGAACCACTGTGCCTGGCCTCCATATGCAATTTTTAGTGTGAATATTTATCTTCCCTACTAGACTGTAAGCACCATGAGAGTAGGAACTATGCTGCTTTCTGTCATCTGTGAAGTGTCACCTAGAAGACACTCCATAAAGATTTAATGAATAAATGATGTTTGATATCATTTGTGGCATCTTTACAGAGCAATGTAATATACCTATTTCTTTGGAACCTCCAAATCCTGTGAGAATGTTGGTGTGGACTGTAGGCAAATGAGTAAAGCAACCTACTTATTTCATTTCTGAGGAAAGAAGATTGGCTATTATTATTACTATTATTATTTTTGAGTCAGAGTCTCACTCTGTCCCCAAGCTGGAGTACAGTGGCACACTCATGGCCACCACAGCTTCGACCTGCTGGGCTCAGATGATTCTTCCACCCAGCCTTCCAAGTAGCTGGAACTACAGGTGTGCGCCACCACGACCAGCTAATTTTTTTTGAATATACTGCAGAGACCAGGTCTCACCAAGTTACCCAGGCTGGTCTTGAACCCCTGAGCTCAGGCAATCCTCTTGCCTCGGCTTCCCAAAGTGCTGGGATTACAGGTATGAGCCACCATGCCCAGTTTAGGCTGGCTATTATTACCATCTCCAATTTATAGCGGAAGAAAGTAGGGCAACTATTATTCTCATTTTTCAAATGAGGAAAATGAAGGAGGTATTATTATCCCTATTTTATGGATGAAGAAGCTGAAACTCCGAGAGGTAGTTATTTGCTTAAATCACAGAGTGAGTTAGTAGGAGCTAGATTAGAGCCTAAATCTTCTGTCATAGTCTCAAGCTTTTCCCTGAAAACAAAAGGTCTTTCTACATACACTGGAGTCAGTCTTCCATGCTCCACTCCTTAGGCTATGGGAATGGTTCACAAAAGTCACCTATTAGAGAATTGGAACACAGACCTGACTCCTTCCTTCTATGGCAGTACCACCCTCAACGGTGACTTAACAAAACATTCACATCCATTTCTTTACCTGATTATCATACCTACTTCCTTAGGTGCAAAGAGCAGATACTATCATTCCTATTTTACCTTTGCAGAAACTGAGGCTCAGAGAGGTGAAGGGACTTGATCAAAGTCATGCACTGTGTAAGTAGCAAGGCCAGGATGACCGGTCAAGTCCTTGGACTCCTGACTCAGGGTTTCCTCCACGACTCTGCTCCCTCTCTTCTGGAAATTACACAATAGACACTTTAACTACTGGGCTTTTAAACTTGGACACTGTCCAAATGAGACTTTCCCTGAGTGGCTTTGAAAAAGAAATGGGAATGGGCTTTTCTACCCTAACAATGAACCTTTTTTTTTTTAAATTGGAGTCTCACTCTGTTGCCAAGGCTGGAGTCCAATGGCACGCTCACGGCCACCCCAGCTTTGACCTGCTGGGCTCCAGCGATCCTTCCGCCTCAGCCTTCCAAATAGCCAGAACTACAGGCGTGTGCTACCATGCCCGGCTAATTTTTTTATTTATTGTAGAGACGAGATCTCACCATGTTGCCCAGGCTGGTCTCAAACACATGGGCTCAGGCAATCCACTCATCTTGGCCTCCCAAAATGCTGGGAATACAGGCTGAGTCACCGAGCCCGGTCAATGAGCCTTTCTTGATGAGATATAGGAAGGAAGTTGATTACCATGGGGATTTTCTTCTCCATAGTGTTACCCTTAGACTCATTGTCTATAAAGCCATTTAAGAATGAAATGAACAGCTGTATGGTATTGGCGATGTACTTGAGGTCAGGGTTTTAGTCTTACTTCCATCTACCCCAATTAATAAAGTAATCATCTTATCATATAGATCTTCTTTAATGAAAATGGATTCTAGGATGTTTGGACAATGAGAGCCAGCTTGGCTTGCTCTGTTAAAGAAAACCCAAGTAAACCATCCTATTATATCAAATTATATCAGTGGGCAAGTCTTCACTAGAAAAATTGCCGGAATTGAGAAAATCCACATTTGCCATGAGTAATCACTACCTTCTCCTTCTGTAGGCCAATTCCCTACATGACTCCCATGAAGGCATTACTCACACCCAGACCTGTCCACACTAGAATGCTGTGGCCATCAAAGAATCTCTTAGGGCATAGAATTACAGACTTCCAATGCCCAACAGACTTTCAGGTCCTAAAGGCTTTGGCCTCCCTTACTTACTCATGCTAGTCTTCAAAAAAAAAAAAAATACCGTCTTGCTATGCTGCCCAGACTAGTCTCAAACTCCTGGCCTCAGGGGATCCTCCCACCTTGGCCTCCCAAAGTGCTGGTATCACAGGCATGTGCCACTGCACCCAGCCCATGTTAATCTTGAAATCTAGCCACAGCTTCTCCCTGGGGCTTGGAGGTTCTGGCTATTTCCATGATGGCCAGAGAAAAAACAGGTGAACCTGCTTTGTGCTTCTTCCATGAAGTGGCTGGGAGGATCTCAGAACTTTTCAGGGCTCGGGGAACAGTGTGGAAGCAGGGTCTGGCACGCTGGGGCCAGGCTTTGATCCTCACGCCAGGCCTGGAAGCTCACCATGCCTCTTACCCTGTTTACACTTTCCCATCAGGACTGTACAAACAGCTACCTCAGAGGTGGGGGCAGGTCAAGACTCTGACACATGCCCTGAGGAGTTGCCATCCCTCAGGACAGAGATGTGGGAGGTACTACAGGACCCAACTGTTCTGGATTCCTTACTGGAAAAGTGAAAAAGCCACTAGACTTGGAGTTGGAGGAGCCACGGAGTTCTTGCTTTGCCACTCACAAGCTGTGTGACCTGAATTTTTCTGAGAATCATTTCATTCATCTACAGAATGAGAATAACTGTTCTTGTCCTGTCCTCAGTGTTGTTGTGAAGATTAGGGAGGTCACATATATGTGAGGCAGTTTATAATTTGTGAAATGCTGACAAACATAGGGAATGACTAGGATTTGTACCAGTCCCGAAAGAATTCAGTGAACTTGCTTTGGAGGTCTGGCTCCAAAGCAGCACTGTGCAGCCAGGACCACGAAACATTCTCTGAGTCATTTGTCTGCTTGTCTAAGTATAATTTTTAGATGCCGCAGGTGGGCGGGCAGCAGGTTATTGCATCTCAAAAGGTATTTACTGAGCGCCCACTCTGTATATGCTTGTTTTGGAAGGTAATTGGGAAGCACTTGTTCACACATGGACTTTTAATGAAATACATGGAGCCAACCACCACCCACCAGCCACTGAAAGGCAGGCCCAGTAGCCTAAGGGGCTAAGAGTGCTGAGGCCTCAAACAAGACCACAAGGACTCAAATTGCTTGTTTCCAGCATTTCCCTGCCTGACTGGGGAACCAGGTACCCCACAGTGAGAGGTTTTGTCTTCCTCAGTAGTTTTCAGCTGGGGCCAACTTTGCCCCCATTTCAAAGGGTCAGTTGGCCATATCTGGAGACACTTTGGATTGTTACAATTGGGGTGGGGTTACTACGGACACCTGGAGTGTAGAGGCCAGGAATGCTACCTGAGCACCCTCATTGGACAGGGCAACCTCCCACAACAAAGTATCTGGCCCCAAAGGTGACAGTGCCGAGGCTGAGGATCCCTTTTCTACCTTCAAACTTCAGTATCATCATCTAGTTAATCTCGAATTCCTTCCAACTTCAAATGTGTATTTTTTTAAAGCTAAGCACAAAAATGTATTGATCATGGGAATAACTCATTTTAAACTTGAAAGGACATAAGATGGATCACTATAGCCAAAGGGCAGCCATTTTAACATTGCTTAGCTTTGTCGTGTTTTTCTAGCAGTTCACTTTAACTTACCCACTAGCCAAGGACAGCATTGGTTTCTCAGGGGAGCTGTCGATAATTGTTTTACAAACCCCTCCCCAGCTTGTTTTGTACTAATTAGCTTTTCTTTTCTTTTTTTGAGTTGGAGTCTCACTCTGTCGCCCAGACTGGAGTGCAGTGGCCGCTCCCGGCCACCACAGCCTCGAC
>NW_007253869.1:672752-678956 GCF_000164805.1 Carlito syrichta | reverse complement strand
AACCCACAGGCTCAGGTAATTCACTCACCTCAGCCTCCCAAAGCGTGGGATTACAGGCTGAGCCACCGAGCCCAGCCACTAATTAGCTTTTCTATTCCAAGTATTTGCTTAAGAAACAAGTTAACCTAATCAGCCCCTTGACCTTTGTGACAGACTCCATCAACATGGCAACAATCATGTGACTAACCTACCCATCTGTTGCCATCCATCACATCAGTACCTGTGCTTACCTGTCCCCTTCATGATGATGTGAAAAAGACCAGCACCCGATCAACTTGATGACCTGCCCCCGCCAAAAGTAAGGTTTAAAAGGGTTCATCGCCGGGCTCTTTGGCTCAGCCTGTAATCCCGCGCTTTCGGAGGCTGAAGTGAGTGGATTGCCTGAGCCCGCGGGTTCGAGACCCGCCTGGGCAACTTGGCGAGATCTCATCTCTACAATAAAATAAAATAAAATAAAAATTAGCCGGGTGTGGTAGCGCGTGTCTGTAGTTCCAGCTACTTGGAAAACTGAGGCGGAAGGATTGCCGGAGACCAGCAGGTCGAGGCTGCAGTGGCCGAACGGCCACTGCACTCTAGTCTGGGTGACAGAGTGAGACTCCAACTCAACAACAACAACAAAAAAAAGCGTTCAACTTCAAGCAGCCATTTGCCATTGTTTTGTTAAGCACTAGCCAGGCCATGTGTTCTATGAGCTATGGCTAGGCCAGATTTTTCTAGTTTTGACCCCCTCCCCTACCTTGGGAAGGTAAATCTTTTCTCTCCCTCTCTCTAATTTGCTTTCTAAATAAACTGTATTTTCCAATCTAATTTCTTTGTAATTCTTTGCACCTTTCATGTGACACTGGATCACAGCACCAGGTAGAGCAGAAGTTGTGTGAGAACTATTGCAATACATGACAAGATTTTAGAGGCAGAAAAGGTCATTGGTATGGGCTGTTCAGAAAAGGCTTCCTAGAAGATGGAAGGACCAGATGATGCTGGTGAGTGAGCAGACTCAACTCAACAGATTAGAAAAGGAAAAACAGCCGCGCTTGGTGGCTCAGCCTGTAATCCCGCACTTTGGGAGGCTGAGGTGAGTGGATTGCCTGAGCCCGCGGGTTCAAGACCCACCTGGGCAACTTGGCGAGCTCTCATCTCTATAATAAATCAAAAAAAATTAGCCGGGCATGGTAGTGTATGCCTGTAGCACTGGCTACTTGGAAGGCTGAGGCAGAAGGATCACCAGAGCCCAGCGGGTTGAGGCTGCGGTGGCTGGGAGCGGCCACTGCACTCCTGTCTGGGTGACAGAGTGAGACTCCAACTCAAAAAAAAAAAAAAAAAAGTTAAAACAACTGGCTGGTTGCTAAGCAGATCAGACGGACTGAATTGGTCAGACTTCTCATCACTTGGTTAGTCCAATCTAAATGTCTGAATTAGAATTAGTGAGTGTGTGCATTGGTAGTGGGAGAGGATGAGCTCAAGGAGAGAAAAAAATTAATATTTACTGGCCATATGCCATAGGATGGAGGCTTTGTTTTATTTATTTTTATTTTTTATGTATTTATTTTTCTGAGTTGGAGTCTTACTCTGTTGCCCAAGCTGGAGTGCAGTGGCACACTCATGGCCATCCTAGCGTTCACCTTCTGGGTTCCGTGATCCTTCTACCTCTGCCTTTCAAGTAGCCGGAACTACAGGTCCGCACTACCATGACCAGCTAATTTTTTATTTATGGTGGAGATGAGGTCTCGCTAAGTTGTCTGGTTTGGTTGCCAACCCTTTTTATTTTTTGAGTCAGAGTCTCACTCTGTTACCCAGGCTAGAGTACAGTGGCACAACCGCAGTTTACTGCAGCCTTGCCCTCCTAGGCTCAAGCGATCCTTCTGCCACAACCTCCTGAGTAGCTGGGACTACAGGCACATGCCACTATGCTCAGCTAATTTTTTTATTTTTGTAGAGATGAGGTCTCAAACCTAGTTCGGTCTTGAACTCCTGGGAGGGCTCAAGCAATCCTCCTGGCTCAGCCACCCAAAGTGCTGGGATTACAAGCCTGAGCCACAGCACCTAGCCAGGGGTCTTGTTTTAATACTCAGCAAGAGCTGGCTCGGTGGCTCAGCCTGTAATTCCAGTTCTTTGGGAGGCCGAGGTGAGTGAATTGCCTGAGCCCGCGGGTTCGAGACCCGCCCAGGCCACTTGGCGAGACCTCATCTCTACAATAAATCAAAAATTAGCTGGGCGTAGTAGCGCACGCCTGTAGTTCCAGCTACTTGGAAGACTGAGGTGGAAGGATCGCCGGAGCCCAGCAGGTCGAGGCTGTGGTGGCCGGGAGCGGCCACTGCACTCCAGTCTGGGCGACGGAGTGAGATTCCAACTCAAAAAAAAAAAAAAAAAAAAATACTCAGCAAGAAGCCGGGCATGGTGGCTCATGCTTGTCATTCCAGCACTTTTGGGAGGCAAGAGGACTGCCTGAGCTCAGACCAACCTGGGCAACTTGGCAAGACCTCGCCTCTACAATAAATCAAAAATTTAGCCAGGCGTGCTGGCGTGCATTTGTAGTTCCAGCAACTTGGAAGGCTGAGGTGAAAGGATCGCCTGAATCCAGCAGGTCGAGGCTGCGGTGGCCATGAGTATGCCACTGCACTCCAGCCTGGGGGACAGAGTGAGACTCCTACTCAAAAAACAAAAACAAAAAACAACTCAGCAAGAAACTTCCATTTCACAACTAAGTAAACTGATAATTAGCTTGTTCAAGGTTACAGAGATTGTGAACAGGGAAGCAGTTTGTAAAACTGAGACTATCTCTGTAAAGCTCATTCTTTTTTGCTGTATCATGCATCGTTCTTCCCTTTCACAACACAACCGATGCAAATCATAGATTCACTTTAAGCTTTCTACTTCTAGCATCAGGGTTCAGATGTCTCCTTAAGTCATCTTGACCTGTTTATACCAGCTGCTTGCTAAACACTTTCTGCTGAACTGTACTCTAAAGAATCAGCTAAAGTATTTATGCATTTCATAGATGTACAAATAGTTACCTTTAAAATAGGTAGAGAGCCGGGCTCGGTGGCTCAGCCTGTAATCCCGCACTTTGGGAGGCCGAGGTGAGTGAATTGCCTGTGCCCGTGGGTTCGTACCCACCTGGGCAACTTGGTGAGACCTCATCTCTACAATAAATCAAAAATTAGCCGGGCGTGGTAGTGCGCGCCTGTAGTTCCAGCTACTTAGAAGGCTGAGGCGGAAGGATCGCCAGAGCCCAGCAGGTCGAGGCTATGGTGGCCGGGAGCGTACCACTGCCCTCCAGCCTGGGCGACAGAGTTAGACTCCAACTCAAAAAAAAATAAAAAAATTTAAAAAATAAATAAATAAATAAAATAGGTAGAGAGAGATGAGAAAATAACACAAATAATTCTGCAGTAGTGGTGCTCTGAGTAATCTGCCTTCACAACATGCAGCTCAGTATGAGGCTGCCTGGTACATCTTCTGGCATATTGTGAAATCCTCTCCTTAGAAGTGACGTCACTGCTAAAGCCGAGGATATTTAAAGCAGGGAGCAAACCAATGGGAAGACTTGTGACGGTGACAAAGGCTGAGAGATGAGATGTGATCAATAAAGCTTTTTTTCAGCTTGAACTTCACTCATTCTATAAATAAAACAGTTTAAAATAGACTTGGGAGATTATATTGCTTCTTAGAAATAAAATTCACTAGTGCTCAGCATAGGGCCTGGCTTAGAGTGTGTTCAATGACTGTTAAAACATGGAATATTTCTCAATCCTTTGACCAGCATCTCACACTCCTACCCATCAAGTAGTCTGTATTTTGCCATCTCCAGATCTCCAGGGAAAAGGGAGTCAGGGCCTCCTCTGTGGGCACGTTCTGGGAAGGGAACAAGGAATGGACCTTCTTGCTCTGCATGCTCAGCAGATTTAAAAACGGGAAAGGAACAGCTTCCAGCCCTCCAGGTTCCTCAATAGCTCTTGTTTTCTGTATTCAAGAATCCCTTGTTCAAATCTGCTTTTCTAGATCCACCTCCCCTCCCCCACAACAACAACAACAAAACAACAGCAGAAATTCCTGAGGAATTTTTTGGTAGGCAGCTGTGCTGTGGACTACCTCTCAGAAAAAGTAGAAAGCCTTGGTAGCCTGGCAACTTGAGAAGCCTCACCCAATATGGCCACACGTCTCCCCCATTTCAACAAGCCGATTTAATTCAGAAAAGTTGTATGTATGGTGCTGGCCTCTCTGAAAAGGTCATTTGATTTGGGTACAGGGTATATTTGTTGTCTTTCTAAATAAAATGGACTCTGTTTGGCTCTGTCACTTGGGCGTAATTTTTTACCTGCAGGGGTCCTGTTTTTTTTCCCTGACTCTGAGTGTGAGTCACTCATTCTGCATGACGCTGCTCTCTGAGGGAACATATGGTAGCAGGTTCAACCAAATTGCTCCTTGATTCCTTGGAGGCAGGAAGCCTGCAACAGGATCCCTGGTCTTAGCCACCTTGCACTCCACGCTGTGGAGCATTTGGTTAAGCCCGGTTGCTTCAGAGTTCAATGACCTGGGTGGGAATCCGGGCTCTACCATCACCCAGTAACCCAGTTACTTATCTATTTAAATCTTTCATTTCTAGAACAGTAGTTATTGCATGGGATTCGTTGAGAATAGTCACAAAGTACTGATTAGGTACGGTGTACCTGGTACATAGTAAGTGCTCAGATAATGGTAGCTACTTATTACTATTACAGTGCTAGGTATATATAGCCTTTTTCTACTTACCAAATGTATTTGTTTTGAAATACCTTCTAGCTGGCTTCTGTCCCAGAGTTTTCTTTGAGAACAATGAAAGTTTTAATCATGTTTTCATCCTGAATGAACCAAATCCTAATCCCTCCATATTTTGTATGTGTGTATGTGTTTTATTTTAATTGAAGTACAATCTCAAGAAGTGATTTTCACACTCCCTTCCTCTGGTTAACATCCAATAGACATTTTTGGGATTAGAAGCTAATATAGGCCAGGCGCGGTGGCTCACGTTTATAATCCCAGCACTTCAGGAGGCCGAGGTGAGAGGATTCCCTGAGCCCACCAGTTGGAGACCAGCCTGGGAAACTTGGCGAGACTTCATCTCTACAATAAATCAAAAAATTAGCTGGGCATAGTAGCACATGCCTGTAGTTCCAGCTACTTGGATGGCTGAGGCGGAAGGATTGCCTGAGCCCAGCAGGTCGAGGCTGTGGTGGCCATGAGCAGTGTGCCACTATACTCCAGCCTGGATGACTCCAACTCAAAAAAAAGAAGCTAATACATATTAGAGACGAAAATATAAACTCTTCTAAAGTGGTATAGACCACATGGGTCTGAGGTCTTTTGGACTTGAAATTTTTCCAAGTCAGCACAATGCCATTTCAGTACAGTTATAACTATAGCCACAATTCTCTGTTGACAGATATCCTTAAAAAGATTTTAATTACAAAATTTTAAAAATAAGATACATGCTTTAAGTAGAAAGATGGCATTAGTAGTAGGAGATTATTAGTGGGTTTTTTTAAAGAGAATATTTTAAAGAATATCTTGGTTTACTAATTTGTTAGTATAATAGTATTAGTAATAGGACAAGCATTCTCACTGAATATGTTGTATTTCTGTAAGTGGTTAATAGCCTAACCTTAAAGCTAGCCAATTTTTTTCAACTTTTTCACTATCAGACATCCATGGACTTACTAAATTTCAATCTCAGGACTGTCTTCCTCCACGGCCCACTGCCATACCATGGATACACGTCAGCCTCCCTCCTCTCTTGGTTACCAATTAGAAGTGGGGAATGGTTAAGCATTTTGGCTGTGAAGGTATCTCAGTCATCAGTGGTGTGGTCCTGGGAAAATTACCTACCAGTTCTGTGACTCAATTTCCTCACACTTAGCATCATAGAGATAACTAAAACATCTACTTTCTTTTTTTTTTTTTTGAGTTAGAGTCTCACTCTCACCCAGTTTGGAGTGTAGTGGCATGCTCACAGCCACCGCAGCCTCAACCTGCTGGTCTTAGGTGATCCTTCTGCCTCAGCCTTCCAAGTAGCTGGAACTACAGGCATGGCCTGCCAGCCCAGCTAATTTTTTGATTTATTGGAGAGATGAAGCCTTGCCAAGTTGCCTGGGTTGGTCCCGAGCCCGAGGGCTCAGGCAATCCTCTCACCTCGGCTTCCCAAAGTGCTGGGATTATAGGTGTGAGCCA
>NW_007253869.1:672492-672732 GCF_000164805.1 Carlito syrichta | reverse complement strand
GAACCCCTGAGCTCAGGCAATCCTCTTGCCTCCGCCTCCCCAAATGCTGGGATTACAGGTGTGAGCCACCGTGCCTGGCTACATCTACTTTCATTGGATTGTTGTCAGGATGAAATAAAGCAACATATGTAAAGAGTTTATAGTACAGGAACTGACATTTAATAAGAGCTCAATAAATACTATATATATATATATATTTTTTTTGAGTTGGAGTCTCACTCTGTCGCCCAGACTGGAGTG
>NW_007253869.1:651921-672261 GCF_000164805.1 Carlito syrichta | reverse complement strand
GCTGGGCTCCGGCGATCCTTCCGCCTCAGCCTTCCGAGTAGCCGGAATTACAGGCGTGCACTACCACGCCCGGCTGATTTTTTGATTTATTGTCGAGATGAGGTCTCGCTGCCCAGGCAGGTCTCGAACCCGCGGGCTCAGGCAATCCACTCACCTCAGCCTCCCAAAGGCGTGGGATTACAGGCTGAGCCACCGAGCCCGGCTAATAAATACTATTTTTTAAAAATTGTATTAGTGGGGAAATAGCAGTCTAGTAGCTAGACTTGCATCCAGTATTGTCCTGCAGCAAATGAAACAAGTTCCTTCATGAACATACATTGTGCTGAGAACATAATGGTCTGGCAAAATTTTATAGGCTCTTCAGTCAGCCTTTTTGCCTTCAAGACATAGATTCTGGTTACATACTTAAATACATGACTGGTATAAAGGTACTTAAACAGCCAGAAACTCTGTGGGAAGAATGTTGGTCCAAAAGGAAAGGGGTGCATTTGCAGGAGTTAATGCGAGCGTGGTCTGAGCTGGCCAGATGCACCTCAGGTTCACCCCGAGTCTTCCTGCAATTGCACCAGGAACATTACTTTCTTCTATTCCCAGCTCCCCTTTACATTGGGAACCTTCCTCACTGGAAACACAGCATTCATTGCTGCATCTATAAAAAAGAATAAGGATCCAGATTGTAAAGGAAAATATCCCTTATGGGTTTGAGATGCTTATGATGCTTACATGCTTAAGAGTTTGATTCAGGATTCAGACAAGCTCTGGGTTCAAATCCTAGCTCCAATATTTTTGGTTGTGTTATTTTTGGAAAGTCACATTCCTCTGAGCCTCTATTTCCTTATTTGAAGGAAGAAATAATAAGTGCCTACCAAACAAGGGTTATCGTGAGGCACAAATAACTTTATGTATGTTAGGTAGATACTAAGAGGTTATAATGACAGATATTAACAGTAGCTTTGATATCATTCATAAATGAATTTTGTTATCCTTCATACCCTCTTTAGATTTTGAGTGGACTCCACATTCATGGTGAAATCTAGGTTCATCTGCTGCCAATAGGTCTCCTTAGCCAAGTACATGGAGAGCAAAAGTCTGGTTAGGTTAGGGCAAGGGTAATGTTAAAAAATTAAAACAAGACCAGATATGGTGGCTCATACCTATAATCCCAGCTCTTTGGGAGGCTGAAGTGGCAGGACTACTTGAGGCCAGGAGTTTGAGACCTGCCTGGGTAACACAGCGAGGTTCTGTCTCTACAAAATGTAATATATATATTTTTAAATATATATATATATATTTTTTGGGTTGGCGTTTCACTCTGTCGCCCAGGCTAGAGTGCAGTGGCATGCTTATAGCCACTGCAGCCTTGATCTGCTGGGCTCAGGCCCTCTTTCTGCCTTAGCTTTCCAAGTTGCTGGAACCACAGGCATGCGCTGCCACACCCGGCTGATTTTTTTACTTATTGTAGAGACGAGGTCTCATCATGTTGCCCAGGCTGGTCTCGAACCCATGGGCTCAGGCAATCGTCTCGGTCTCCCAAGGTGCTGGGATTACAGGCTTGAGCCACTGTGCCCGGTCAGATTGTGTTTATTATTACTACTGCCTTCAGATTTTTTGTTCGAGTCAATTAAATTCAAAAATCATTTAAGGACTTGCTCCATATCAGGCACTCTGCTGAGAACTAAAGATTCAGAGTTGTATACAACACAACTTTTTTTTTTTTAAGACGGCAGTCTTACCATATTGTCCAGGCTGGAGTGCAGTGGTATGACCACAGCTTGATGTAACCAAGAGATACTCCTGCCTCAGCCTCCCAGGTAACTGGACTACAGGCCTGCACAACCAGCCTGGCTCAAACTTTTTTTTTTAGGACACAATTTTTGATCAAGGAAAAAAACAGTTTAGTCCTTACACTTTTACCTACAAAACCTCCCAGACCCATCTTCCCTACTCCATCTTTCCTGACATCCTTCAAGAATCTTCCTAATCTGTTCTTGGTGAGAAGCTCTCTCTCCATGTGCCTTCTGCCATTCATCTAACTTTGCCCTCCTTCAGTTCTAATACAACTAAACCAAATATTAATTTTCAATGTTCTCTGTTTAGTGCATATGAATCTCACCTTCCCAATCAGGTTATAAGTAACTCTATGGCATGAGTCTTCTATTAGCTTGTTGCATATTCCCATCATTCCTGCCATTCTGTTATTCCTACTTTTGGTCATCTGCGATGATTGTGAATGAATTTTATGAGCTTATGTGAAACATGTAGTTTAATTTATCTAAGTCAGTTGGGTATGAGATAGAGAGATTTGGGGTAAACGTACCTTTCGAAATCATGCCATACCCCCCGATTCACTTAGCAAATTTCTTGTCTCTTTTTGCCTTTTAATTCTCTTTCTTTCATAGTGTTGACATTGAAACCAGATCACTGAAATCTGTGTGAAAAGTGCTACTTCTATTTTTGCATTTGGTCTTGGAAAAAACCGAAATCACTATCATTCACTTGGAAACCCCACTAGTAGAGGACAGGGCAGTTCCTCAGCACATCTGCAACTCAACAGCCATGCAGGAGGAGAAACAGAAAGGATTTTGCTCCCATTTCATCCTAATGAGGTAATCTGTGTCTCATTCTAGCATGAATGGGAGTAGAACAGTGTCTATTAACTCTCCAAGGAATCTCACACTTTGGAAACCTATCCTGATTTCTCTGACATCACATATTTGGAATCTCTCTTCACCAGAACACCATAGTTGCTATTCTTGTTACTATAATGCCACCGTGGGGAGCTTTGGAACTATTCTCACATTGAAGTACCATCTATGAGGTCGTGGGCAAACCAGTAGTTAACATTCACCCAACTGAAATTATACTTATTGTACACTCCCATTTCTTCATAGTCTTAGTAAAAATGTCACAGAAATAGATGAAAACCTCAGCGTATAGAATAAATACCCTCTGCTCTTAAATACCCGAAAGGCTGAGGCAGGAAGGAGGTCTGAATTGTGCTTGTGTACATGTGGGCATGCACATCTATGTGTAAATCAGAACTTTCCCAAAGGGAGGAAAATGCTTAATTCTATCAGTCAAACTGGTGAAAGAGGTAACAGGCTCTGGGCTATTTATAGATCTTAACTGGCATGTGATATACATACTGAGGACTTGGCTGATCTCATTTTTTAGAGCAATTGAGATAAAGTAAAGGAGAGGCAAAGAAAAAGTAATGAGAGATTCAGATCAGGACTATAATTTTTCTTATAACTTTAACTTTCTTATAATTGTAGATGCTGGAAAATCTCCCAGAGTCAGAGAATCAGATAAAATGGAATTCTGGAGGGTGGAGAAAGAAAAGAAAAGAAAAGAAAAGAAAAGGGATCCCATTTTGAAAAGATATGGGAGATAACATGATCACTGAAGCCTGGGTGTAGAGGTGAAGAGGATTATCTGAATACTAAACTGATTTTATTTGATTTTGAGGGTGTTCTCCAGTGTCACTATTGCTCAGGTGCCAAAATGTCTCTGAGCTACCACATGGAACATGGCGTCGGTCAGAGAAACTGGTTCATGAGCACCAGGACACATTAAGCTTTCATAAAGGAACTCTGGAGAGATGACACAGAAACATATCTAGGCCTGACAGTCTTGCACCCCTTTCTCTGAGAAGAAAGTAAAGTCCTCCACCAAAGATTTCTGCCCTCTGAAGCCCTTGCTCACTATCCATCTCCAGGGCTTCTCTGGAAAGAGGACATGTTGTCTAGAGACAAAACTGTATCTGGGACCCCTCTGTCCTGTGGAGTACAGTTGGGGTGTTGGAGGGGCCTGAACTGGCACATTCAGAGCCCCCCCCCCCAGCTGGGGCACACATTTTACCCGTCTGTTCCTCCTCAACTCCACATTCTAGTTACTTCTGATTCCCTTGGAGAACCTCACAATGTCTTCCGTGGGTGCTGAGGCAGGTGGAATCCACTAGGCAGCCGGAGAAAACTGCCAACTATCCATTTACAGAAAGACACAATCTGTCCCCTCTTTTCTCCCACGACTTCCTCATCGTGAAATGGGAATAACAATCCTGTCACATCTACTTCACGCAGTGGAAGTGCCGCATAAGATGGCTATAGGATACGGGATATAGATGCCCTATAAGAAGGCAAGGCATTGTTGTCCTTGTTGCCATTTTTATTACACATCCCATAGTTTCATATAACATAAAACAGCAAAATATCTACCAAATATGCCTCAAAAGCCAATCCACAGCCTGGTGAGGGTGGCTGCACCAAAAGCTTGCTAAAAATTCAGGTCCCTTAATCCTACCTTACACCTATTAAATCAGAACTTCCAAGTGTAAAGCCCGGGACCTATATTTTTAACAAGCTCCCAGGCAATGCAGATCATCATCCAGGTTTATGACCCCGATTTGCTCCATTCTATGTACACTGACAGGACAGAATTGTTTGCCTTGTTTGGAGCAAGAGATGTAAGATAGGATAGGTATCCCCTCCCCATGCCTCTCAAACTTGACCCGTGTTGATAGGTTACAGTACAGGTGAGTGGCATTCCCTTTCTCAGGAGTAGGAAGAAAACTAATGCTTCAGAAGGGTTAGGGTCCCACAGGAGGACCACCAGAGGGAAAGAGGAGCGTGGGTGGGAAAAGGAATTGCACTCACCTACGATGATACCACAGGCACTGACCAATCCGATCTCTTTCTTCAGGGCTACTCCGCCCCCTCCGGAACCAGTCTCCGGGCTGGCCTCCGACTCGCCCCCACCTGGGTGGCTCTTTTCAGCGTTGTTTCGGTGCCTGGCTCCCTTTTCCATCGTTCTCGGAAGGATTCCAACACCCCCCAAGGCTGTCTCTCCTCAATGCGTATGCGTGTGAATAAATGGAGAGAGCTTTAAATTAAAATGTCCTTGTCCGAAATAGGGACCACTCTTACCCTCCAAAAAAGCCAAGCAAATAAAAGGGAAAACGAAAAAATAGTCCCACCCCGTATTGACACTTGCTTGTCACTCGTGTTTGCAAACAAGAAAAGTCTCGCTTAAAAAAAAAAAAAAAAAGGTGCGCGGGGGGGGGGGGGGCAGACATATATTTAAATATAAAAAATAGAACTGCTGAAAGGGATGTGTCTTCAGAAACCAGGATGATTCTGTTCTGTGGACCAGGCAGAGGCTTATTTCAGACGCTTCAAAAAGAGAGTCCGGATTTCCCTTCAGCGCTCCTCCTCATAAAACAGATGGCTTTTACCTCCCCTTAGTCTCTTCTTTTATGATGAGGACAAGAGTAGTTTTCATTAACTGCAGAGAAAAAAGGGCAATCCTCAGGTACTTTCTTCTTTCCCAGAAAAACAAACTGTGGACCTGACCGTTTGGCTCTAGATCTGGTTTCCACCTGCCAAGGGCTTCTTTTCCCTTCCCGGTCTTCTGCCTCCGCTTTTTCCAGATGTCCTCTTTTTCTCGCTGGTCTTCTTGCCCTTGTTTTCCTCCTTCTGATCTCCCGTCCTACGGCACAGGCTGCCCCATCCCTCCGGGTTCAGGAGAGTGGCGGCTCCACACACGAACGCGCTTCTCTCCTAGCAAGGCTTTTATTTGCTGCCCGAGGCTCCGCCCCCACCTCCACTGTTCCTCTCCATCCTCAGGCCCGTCTCCTCCCTCCTCTTCAATTTAAATATTAGCACACGGCCTCCAGAGATCACCGAGAAAATGGACTGAATTACTTCTCTTTGCAATGTACGCCTCTCACTTTCTCCATCTCTCTCCTTGTAACCAAGTGGAAGTAAAATCCTTCCACATCAACTGTTCCGGGGGAGCTCAGTAGCTGGTATAATGTTACAGGTCACACAGCATTTGTGAGCTTTATAAATAAGGGAACAGTTGGGCAGGCACTTTTAATTTCATCAGAAATAGACTGGCCAGTGTATTAAAATATTTAGGTCTGGATCATTTGAGAATACAGGTGAGAAGGTTGAAGAGACCACATCTTCAAGGTTGAAGAGACCACTTCTTCAAGTTTCTTGAAAATAGGAGAAATCCAGGGGTGGAGGAGAGAAGTGGAAGAAATTGAGAATAATGGGAATTTCCTTTGGTGTCATTGTGAGCTGTGAAGAGTAGAGAAGACACAAAATTACCAGGAAGGGGTGGTAGCATCACTGTTCACAGCTCTTATTTAAGGTTGGCTGAAACCCCAAAACAAAAACTTAAAACCCTATTCCCACAACTTCTAATATTTTTGCATCTATACATTATTTGAAAAGCAGACACAGGGAATTATCAGCACCTCGCTGATATGAAACACTTGTTGAGGTTCCGAGATAACTAACGTATTACCATATTGAAATTGTGCCTCCATGTCCCTGAAGAATTTCACTCAGAAACTTCTGCCTTAAGGTGAGAGCAGTGATGTTTGCTGTTGGAAAAAATAAAAAACAAAAAACAAAAACAAAACCAAGAAGCAATATAGCAGACAGTTTAAGTGTAAAATAAAGTTATTAAGCAATATTTCTTTTTTTTTTCTTTTTTTAGTCAGAGTCTCATTCTGTCACCCAGGCCGGAGTGCAGTGGCATGCTCATGGCCACCCCAGCGTCGACCTGCTGGGCTCAAGTGATCCTTCCACCTTGACCTTCCAAGTAGCTGGAACTATAGGCACGTGCTACTGTGCCCAGTTAATTTTTCTTGATATATTGTAGAGGCCAGGTCTCACCAAGTTGCCCAGGCTGGTCTCAAACCCCTGGGCTCAGGCAATCCTCTCGCCTCGACCTCCCAAAGTGCTAGGATTACAGGCTTGAGCCACCATGCCTGGCCAAATTATTTCATTTTAAAGTGGATCTAAAACATAAAGTTTTACAAACTGACCACTAATGACAGAAACTTGGCCTTACTTTCTGAAAAATGTTCCAAAAGATTTTGGATTTTAAGGAAAATAGATACTTAATTCCTTAAAACAAAGTTAGTTGAGTTACTGTAGCAAAAGCTTTTCCAAACAGGGTAAAGTCCGTTCAGCAGTCTTTTTTTTTTTTTTTTTAGTCTGTCCCTTGATCACTCAGCAAGTATTAAGAGGTTTCAAAGGTTAGGAGTTCAACCTCCTCTCCTTCTCCTTTTGCTAGTTTGAGATACAGCAAATTGAAAACCTCAGCAAAAAAAAAAAAAAAAAAAGTGGGATAGGGTGTAAAGGATTTTCATCAAAAAGAACAGACAAGGCAGGGAATATATAGCACAAAACTCCACGGGAGGGGGATGAGTCATGGGAAATGAAAACGTTTTGAATTGTCTCTGGCCTTTCCTGACAACCTGAGAAAGCACTGGGGGAAAATCTGATGGATTCAAAGCATTCTGATTTGAAGATTTCTGCTCAGATTTCAACATCCAGGTACAAACAAACAATCTTTCTGCTTCTCAAACGTGAGTTCTTTCAGTAATGTTTTGTAATTCTAATGTAAATAGTGCAGACTTAATATGGGATAAAACATGAATGTGGTGAATTTGGGGTCTCTTGATAAAACCAGTGCAAAATGACATCAATATGTTAACCTCTAGCCCTCTTAATTTATAAACTAAGAAGCTAAGGGGGAGAAGGTTATGGGATCAAATACACTGGAAAGAAAGAGCTGTGAAAGATTAAAATTTCTATTTTTTTAGCACTTTGAATTTACAAGTAGCTTATGACTGTCTATTAATAGTGCAATGTAAAGGCTAGAAAATCTCCTCTCCTTCAAAGGGATCATTATTTATATTAAGTGTCTCTCTTTAGATTAAACTTTTTGTGACACAGACCCTAAGTGTGTCAAAATTCCATGTGACTGGCGTTGAACACAGCAGAGAAAGAAGTCTTGATGTAATACATTGAGAAAAAAAAATCTGTACGAATTATTAACCAAGGTTATTAAATTTTGAGCACTGAATTATTTTATATTCAAAACTATTCTACATTTGCCTTTGTATTTTTATTTGATTCTATATCGAAATAGAACTTTACAATCCAAAAGCTTTTTTTTGAGTTGGAGTCTCACTGTCATCCAGGTTGGAGTGCAGTGGCATGCTCATGGCCACCCCAGGGTCGACCTGCTGAACTCCGGCAATCCTTCTGCCTCAGCCTTCCAAGTAGCCGGAACTACAGGCGGGTGCTACCATGCCCAGCTAATTTTCGATTTATTGAGATGAGCACTCGCCAAGTTGCCCGGGCTGCTCTCGAACCCGTGGGTTCAGGCAATCCACTCTCCTTGGCTGAGTGCTGGGATTACAGGCTGAGCCACCGAGCCCGGCCCAAAAACATTTTTCAACGATATCTCAATTTTTCCTCTCCTCAGTATCTCAGGTAGACAAGGCCATATTTTAAAGATCAGGAAGCTGGCCAGGCACAGCAGTTTATACCTATAATCCCATCACTTTGAGAGTCCAATACAGGAGGGTTGCTTGAGGCCAGAAGTACATTTTAAGACCAGCATAGGAAATATAGTGAGACCTTGTCTCTACAGAAATTAAAACAAGAAAAGGTAGCTGGCTGTGGTGGAATGCTCCTGTGGTCTCAGCTACCTGGGAGGCTGAGGCAGAAGGATCTCCTGAGCCCAGGAGGTTGAGACTGCGGTGAGCAACACTGACTCAAAAAATAATAAATGAAAGAAAGAAAGAAAGAATAAATGAATAAATAAATATTAGAAAACTGAGGCTCAAAGAAATGTTTTACCACAGGCCGAAGACAAAACACTTAATCTATTCAAGGGGAAGTGGGAGATTAATTGTTTACACTGAGTGCTTTTTCTAGGACACTAACTACTGGTCAGAGCCTCAACTTCTTTCACCTGAGGGAAACAGGAGACTTTATATCATGGCTGTGCTTCTGTGTTTCGGAGCTGGAGGCTTAGCCGTTCCTTTTAGAGACCCTCCTTCATACTAGCACTTAACATCTGTTTAGTGAGACCCACTGGACTTAACCTGGGTTTCCCCAACATTTATCACCCCTTTCACACTGTCCTGGGTGTGACCATATCCCAAGTTCTTAGTACAACTCTGTTTCCAGTATCTAGGCAACTGTTTCAGTTGTTTTGCATGCTTAAATTGCAAAAAATTGATCCTTTTAACCAGGGCAAGGGTGGGTGAAAGGGTCGTTTTCAACAAATACAGATTAAGAATGAGAAAGGCTGTGTGTGTCTGACACCCACTGGACAAAGAGGGTTATAGCATGGGGATATGCTGCATGTAATAGTCAAAACCAGTCATGTTCTAATACCCTTTCTGAAACAACAGATAAAAAGTGTCTATTAATAAAAAAGAATAGGGCACAAAGCTTATCCACTCCACTCTTGAATTTTTTCTGGATCCAATATACAGCACTTTATTCTTGCTCTTTGTAGCAGAGCTGTAAAGTCTGAGTTACTAACAAGAGTCCCAAATCTCTCCCTGGAGTCAACACAAAGTCCACGCTCCCACTCTACTCTTCTTCTGATATCCATGTACCTCAAATCAGAAGGAAACCCTGATTTAAAAGCAAGCTTTCTCCTCAGAGTTCCAGGCACCACTGCCTATAGTCAATTATGAAGGGGGCCCCCAAAGATTCAGAATTACATTTTGGAGGGCAGACCCCTTGTAGTACAGGCTTCCTCCACTAGGTAAGTGTTCTAGGAACCCATTGGTACCAGTGTACCAGCTAGTGTTGTTGTAAGAAATGACTGGCAGAAAAATCATACTGAGTTGTGTCAAACAGTGACCGGTTCTTCCACCATGACGACACACCGGCCCACACCATGCTTAATGTGCAGCAGTTTTTGACTAAAAACAGCATGACCCCTGTGCCTTACCCTCCCTATTCACCCAATCTCACTTGGAGTGACTTTTTTTTTTGTTTCCCTGATGAAAAAAGTCCTCACAGGGAAACGTTTTGCTGATGTGGAAGAGGTGAAACAGAAAAATGGCAGAAGCACTAAAAGGCATCAAAATTGACGAGTTCAAAAACTGCTTTGAGCAGCGGAAAAAGCATCTCCATAGGTGTATTGCATCAAACTGGGAGTACTTTGAAGGTGACTGAAGTTTAAAATTTAAGAATAAATACACAATTTTTAATAAATGCATTCCAGGTTATTTTGGGTCCCCTCGTATATGGGAGCTTCCTGAAACAGTGGTTTTAGGAAACTTTATTTTATTTAAAAATGGAAAAGATGAACATTCATGAAAAAAAGAAAGGAAACAAAAAAAGAATGTAGGAAAAGGCCAAAACAGACCAGAAAGAAAGAAAGGAGGATGAAATGAAGAGTCTTGGTCAGTTAATAAACCCTTTTAGTGTATGCTCTGTTTGCCTTTTAGACATATTCATAAGTTCAAAGGAAGTTGTATCTTCTAGAGTTTATGTAGTCCTGAGAATTTGGATGGAGCAGACTTTGCTTTGTTATGATGGTTAATTAGTTCATGCTCTTCTGGAGATAATGATGAATCCGTGCTCTGACACTAGAGACAAAAATTCTAGCACATTACTCTTCTGTCTGCTGCACTTGGTCAGATTCCATCGAGCCAGTCCAGCGATAGTGGGAAAGAAAGATGCACTCCCTGTGGCAGGCTGCACTTCCCTGACTCCTTTGCTGGGCTCAGTCTGTCATGGGGCCCTGATATCTTTTTTCTAAGGCCTTAGATGGTTTCAGTTTTAAGTACTTAAATATGGAAACTTCCACTTCCTAACTGGTTTTCATTATGTTTACTAAACATGAGGGCTCTATTTTTTAAGATGTAGAAGATAAGTTTCCTAGGGGTAGAGGCCTGCTTTGCTCACCACTTTTTTTTTTTTTTTTATTTTGAGTCAGAGTCTCACTCTGTCACCCAGGCTGGAGGGCAGTGGCACGCTCCCGGCCACCATAGCCTCGACCTGCTGGGCTCCGGGGATCTTTCCGCCTCAGCCTTCCAAGTAGCTGGAACTACAGACATGCGTTACTACGCCCGGCTAGTTTTTGATTTATTGTAGAGATGAGGTCTCGCCAAGTTGCCCAGGCGGGTCTCGAACCTGTGGGCTCAGGCAATCCAGTCACCTTGGCCTCCCAAAGTGCTGGGATTACAGACTAAGCCACCGAGCCCAGCCTGCTCACCACTTTAACCTCAGTACCTAAAATGGTGCTTGGCACTCAATAAATATAACTGGATGAATGAATGTTAATGTATATTAATGCATAGTAAATAAATAAAATAATTACTGATTGGTTGATATACCAACTAATTGTAGTAAGATGTAGCCCTCAGCCGGGCTCGGTAGCTCAGCCTGTAATCCCGCGCCTTGGGAGGCTGAGGTGAGTGGATTGCCTGAGCCCACGGGTTCGAGACCCGACTGGGCAGCGAGACTTCATCTCTACAATAAATAAAAAAATCAGCCCGGCATGGTAGTGTGCGCCTGTAATTCCAGCTACTCGGAAGGCTGAGGCGGAAGAATCGCGGAGCCCAGCAGTTGAGGCTGCGGTGGCTGGGAGTAGCCACTGCACTCCAGTCTGGGCGACCAAGTGAGACTCCAACTCAAAAAAAAAAGATGTAGCCCTCAGTGCCTAGACAGGGACTGACCACAGAAAGAGGAGAAAAACACAACCAATGTTTTGACTTGGAAGATTATTTCATGTAGAGCATAGATCTCAAGCAGGCCCTCAGCACTACCCAGTAATCCCACCACAATCTTGTAGTCAGTTGGTCATTCCACTTACCTTCTCCTCTCTTCAAACCAACCCCACCTTCCATATCCTCACTTCCAGTTGACATCCTTGACTATTGTTTTATGGAGAAAATAAGAATAAGCAGAAGAGAACTTTCCCATCCTTCACCCACTAAATCTGTCAGTCTGCCTGTAGCCTTATCCGCCTCCCCTCCTACCGGAATGGACATGTCTTCAGTGCTCCTGTGCATCTCCCCAACTTGTGTACTAGTTTCCCTGTCTTGTCTTCCTGCTCAGGGACTTTGCTCCTGGAGTTGTTTCCCTCTCTACCACATCATCGGTTTTTCACTATCTACTGGATTGTTTCTATCAGTGTGCAAATGTGCTGTAATAACTCCCATTTAAAAAGCTACCTTTTTTGTTTGTCTTTTTGCTTTTTGTTTTGAGTAGGAGTCTCACTCTATTGCCCAGGCTGGAGTGCAGTGGCACACTCACGACACCAGGGACTTGACCTGCTGGGCTCAGGCGATCCTTCCACCTCAGCTTCCAAGTAGTTGGAACCACAGATGCACACCACCACGCCCAGCTAGTTTTTTGATTTATTGTAGAGACGAGGTCTCACCCCTGACCAGGCTTGTCTCGAACTCCTGAGCTCAGGCAATCCTCTCACCCCCACCTCCCAAAGTGCTGGGATTATGGTTGTGAGGCACTATGCCCAGCAAAAGCTGCCGTGTTTTAACACGTTAGCAACAAACAAAACCTTCTTGACTCCACATTTCTTTTCAGCTGTCACCTAACTTCTCTGCTTCCCTATTTCCACTTCCTCATCTCCATTCGTGCTTGAATTTACTACACCAAAACTTTTGTGGAATCACCCTGTGGAATCCATTCTTGTCAAGGTCACCAACAGCCACCGTATGGTCCAATCTAGTGATCATTTCTCAGTTTTCATCAGGTTGGTCTCACAGCAGCGTGTGGCCATTTAGGGGCTCCAGAGCACCCACTTTCCTGGCTTTCCTCAATCTCATTTGTCTCTTCTTAGGCCCCTGACTGAATCCTTTTCTCTTCCCAACCTCTTCTCTCTCTTGTCTCTTTTTATTTGGGCAGAGACGGGGTTTTGCTATGTTGCCCAGGCTGGTCTTGAATTCCTGGCTTCAGTAGTCTTCCCACCTTGGCCTCTCAAAGTGCTGAGATTACAGGCGTGAACCACTGGATCCAGATGCAACCTGTTCTCTCTATCCCGCCTCACCATCTGAGTGATCTCATTCAGTCCCCTGGCTTTCAGGGGCTTCTAGACACTGACGTTTCCCAAATTTAGAGATCCAGCCCTCCTCTCTTCCGTAAACTCTTAAATCAGCTATCTAACCATCTAACTGATGTTTCTGTTTGGATGTTTAACAGGCACCTCAAACTTAGTTTTGCTACTTTTTTGTTTTTGTTTGCAGTCGGGGTCTCACTCTGGCACATAGGCTGGAGGTCAGTCACACTCTCACAGCTCACTGCAGTCTCTGCTCTTGGGTTCAGGCAATCCTTCTGCCTCAGCCTCCTGAATAGCTAGGACAACAGGAGTGCCCCAGCACTCCCAGCTAAATTTTTGATTTTTTGTAGTGATGAGGTCTCACTATGTTGCCTAGGCTGGTCTCAAGCTCCTGGACTCAAGCAGTCCTCCCATCTTAACCTCCCAAAGTGCTGGAATTACAGGCCTGAGCTGCTGTGCCCAGCTAGCACCTCAAACTTAATATGTCCAAAGAGATTGCTTGCTTCCTCTTTCAGACCAGATCTTCCCCTAGGATTCCCCACCAATGGCACCAGTTGGTCAGGCCAAATGTGTTGGAGTCAACCTTGACTTATCTTTTTTTCACATATCCTATATTTGGTTTGTCAACCAATTCCTGTTAGCAGTAGCTTCAAATCATATCGAGAGACTAATCGCTTCTTACCATCTCCACTGCTGCCATCCTGGTTCATTACCACTTCACCATTAGCGCTCACCAGAGCTAGTTCAATAGCATTGTAGTTGATCTCCCTGCTTCTGAAATCACCTATATAAAATTAATATCAGATCACCAAGTAAAAGCTGTTGGAAAGATCTGAGCCCTGAAAAGCCGCAGCTATAGTTAGAAATTAAAAAATCATTGTTTCTAAGTTTGCTTTCACCCCAATAAAGGGCAGTTAATTACTTTCATGTCCTGACACCTAAGGAGAAGGAAGCTGTTCCAAAAGGCTAATCAAGATACTCTTTTTTTTTTTTTTGAGCTGGAATCTCACTCTGGCACCCAGGCTGGAGTGCAGTAGCACACTCATGGCCACAGCAGCCTCGACCTGCTGGGTTCAGGGGATCCTTCTGCCTCAGTCTTCCAAGTAGATGGAACTACAGGCACACACCACCACGCCTGGTTAATTTTTTTAAAGATTTATTTTAGAGAGAGATCTCACCATGTTGTCCAGGCTGGTTTCGAACCCATGGGGTCAGGCAATCCTCTCGCCTCTGCCTCTCAAAGTGCTGGGATTACAGGCATGAGCCATCACACCCGGCAACATATTCTATCTTCAATAATGGACCTGAGAGTGCTTGAGGACAGAAGGGCGTAGTACCTAATGGTCAAGGGACTTGCTTTATAGTAGCATCCATTGTAAAACCTAAGAAGGGTATTTGAGATCTTTTTTAGACTTTGTACTCTGACAGACCCAAATCCCAACCTAGACCCACAACACCAGGGAGTAAGCCCAATGGGTCTATAAGGCCTTCTCCCAGAAACTGGCTCTATGACAGGAAGACAGTCTCAACACTCCATGGCATTCTCAGCCAATTAGCAGCCCCTATCTCTCTGCCTGTCAAGTTCCCTTTAAAAACGCTATCCTCAGCCTGTAATCCCGCACCTTTGGGAGGCTGAGGTGAGTGGATTGCCTGAGCCCGCGGGTTCGAGACCCGCCTGGGCAACTTGGCGAGACCTCATCTCTACAATAAATCAAAAATTAGCCGGGCATGATAGCGCACGCCTGTAATTCCGGCTACTCGGAAGGCTGAGGCGGAAGGATTGCCGGAGCCCAGCAGGTCGAGGCTGCGGTGGTTGGGAGCGGCCACTGCACTCCAGTCTGGGCGACAGAGTGAGACTCCAACTCAAAAAAATAAAAATAAATAAAAAATAAAAATAAAAACACTATCTTCTTAATTTTGGGGGAGGTGGATTTGAGTAATGTATTCCGCCCTCCTTGCTCAGTTGCTTTGCGATATTAAACACTTTCTCCTTTGTAATAACTGCTTCAGTTTTGTTTTGTTTTTTTTTTGGTGGGGGGCAGCAGGCATAGGAACCCCATCAGGCTGTAACATTTCCACACTTTTCTTCTGCACGTTGTTCTCCTATACTCTATTCTCTGTATGAGATGATCCTTTATAATCACAAACCAGGTCATGCCCCTCCTGTGTTCAAAATCCTCCAATGGCTACCCATCACACCTAACTAGAATCAAGCTTGAAGGCTCTGGTGACCACTATTCACAGCCTTCTTCTCTTCCCTTCACTTAGTTCTCCACTAGCATTAGCCTCCTTCGTAGTTCTTGAACAATAAGCCATGTTTCAGAGCTTGGTGTAAACTGGAGCCTCTGTCAGGAACACTCTTCCTGCCGATGGTCACAGGGAGCATCCTCACTTTCTTGTGTCATATACATTCCTTGGCAAGTGACACCTTCTCACAGAGAACTTCTCTGACTACCCAATGGAAAGTCAATCTCTATTGCATCGCCTGCACCTTGCTTTGTATAACACTTACCATTACTTAACACTACTTGTTTGCTTGCTTGTGTTTTTCTTGTTTGTCTTTCCTATTAAAATGTAAGCTTCAGATTAAGGTTGTTTGTTTTTAGGTGAGGTAATGATATCGTTATTTGCTTTAAAATATCTGTCTTATAGAAATATATACCAAGATGTTTATGGATGAAATAATCTGACATCTTGAATTTGTTTCAAATAATATAGGGGAGGAAGGGAAGGGAGTAAGTTACTAATGGAAGAAGGCTGAGTTTATATTGTTCAGGCTGGGTGATGGGTAATAATCCACTATACTATCTTCTCTACTTTTGTATATGTTTACATCTTTCCATAATAAAAAACAAAAACAAAAAATCCTTTGCTTGTTTCTTTACCATTGTCTCCTTAATACCTAGAACAGTGCTTGGCATATAGAAATTACTCAACAAATACATATTTATTCAATATTCATTGTATATTGAATCAATTATGAGAGGAGAGGTACATTTTCAAGATAAATTTTTTTTTTTTTTGAGTTGGAGTTTCACTCTGTCACCCAGACTGGAGTGCAGTGGCCACTCCCGGCCACCGCAGCTTCCACCCACTGGGCTCCGGCGATCCTTCCACCTCAGCCTTCCGAGTAGCCGGAATTACAGGCGTGCGCTACCACGCCTGGCTGATTTTTGATTTATTGTAGAGATGAGGTCTCGCCTGCCTAGACGGGTCTCGAACCCGTGGGCTCAGGCAATCCACTCACCTCAGCCTCCCAAAGGTGCGGGATTACAGGCTGAGCCACCGAGCCCGGCTCTCAAGATAAATTTTAATCAATTACTGCCAATTATTGGAAATCTGAATTCTAGTTTTCAAAGTCGATTTTAGAGTCTGCCCTTCCAGATCATACACCTAAGAATATACTAATTGTGAGCATGCCAAAAACTACCATAGCTAATTTAGTGGTAGCTATGACTTTAATTGTTCTTCATAAAACAAAATTTTTAAAATATAGCTTTATTTGTCTTACCTTTTTCTCACCAAATCATGAGAGCAACTGTACTCTCCTATACCAGAAATGTATAACAAAATTAGGTAGAAAACACAAAAGTCCGCTTAGGTGAAAATTTATTGATCCAATCACTTGGAACTTTTTTTTTGAGTTGGAGTCTCACTCTTTCACCCAGGCAGGAGTGCAGTGGCACGTAGGCGGACGGTCACCCCAGTGTCAACCTGCTGGGCTCAGACAATCCTTCCGCCTCAGCGTTCTAAGTAGCTGGAACTACAGGTGCGTGCTACCACACCCAGATAATTTTTTTCATTTTTATTGTAGAGACGCGGTCTCGCCAAGTTGCCTGGGCTGGACTTGAACCTGCAGGCTCAGGCAATCCACTTGTCTCAGCCTCCCAAAATGCTGGGATTACAGACTGAGCCACCAAGTCTGGCCTGAAACTTTAACCAAACCATATTTGGAAATTACTAATGTAGAATATAAAATCTTTGGTAAGAGAATGCTTTTAGATCACCAATGCTACACAGTTTATCAGACTAACAGAGAAAGAAGTTCTAATAGAAACTAGATTACAAATACCTGGGTGTGCTCAATTAATTTCATTAACATATTCAGTCAATAGTGATCAACTGTTGCTATGCTAGACACTAGGAATATTATAGTGAACAAAGACCATCTGCCTTCAAGGACCTTGAATACAAACACTTTAGATTTTTTTCTTTCCTCCTGAACTCCAGGTATAACCTAGTTACCTGGAGTCCCCAACAAACGATAATTGGACGTTTGAGGATAGCTCTGGCATGAAAACCATAGACAATAATAAACACAGATGATGCTAGGAGAGAAGAGTCCCCCAAATTATACATTTAATTTGCGAATTACACTCAGAGAAGTAAGAGAAGATGCTGTCTGCATGAAACAAAATCAGGAACATTCCAAAAACACTAAAAGCTCTTAGAAATTAAGCGATGACAGAAGTTAAAGTATTCTATAGAAGAGTTAGAAAATAAAGTTGAGAAATCTCTAAAGGGTAAGTTTTAAAAAATTATGAGATGAAATGTAAGAAAATTAGAGGAGCAATTCAGGAGTTTCCAACATCTGACTAATGGGAATACAATAAAGGTGAACAGAGAAAATGGAGAGAATAAAACAGTCAAAGACATAACGCAAAAAAAACTTTCTTGGAGCTGGAAAACATGAGTGTCCAAGCAGAAACAGCACACTAATTGCCTAGAATGGTAAAGGATAAAAAAGAAAGTGAACATTCCTGGAGGTTTTCAGGATCTTCTCTTTGGTTCTCGGTGTCATAAACATTCCTCAAGGCACACCATGAGGAAGTTTATAACACCGAGAACCAAAGAGAAGATCCTGAAAACCTCAGGAATGCTTATGACACTGAGAACCAAAGAGAAGATCCTGAAAACCTCCAGACAAGAAAAAATAGGTTACATACAAAGAATCAGTTATCAGAATACTACTGCCTTTCTCAAAAGCAAAACTAGATGTTTGAATGGAACAATGTCTTAAAAATTATGAAGGAAAATGATTTTCTTTCTCTCTTTCTTTCTTTCTTGTCAGAGCCTCACTCTTGTTGCCCAGGGTAGAGAACAGTGACACACTTACAGCAATGCAGCCTCCACCTTATGGGCTCAGGCGATCCTTCCGTTTCAACTTTCCAAGTAGTTGGAACTACAGGCATGTGCCACCACGCCCAGCTAATTTTTTTTGATTTATTGTAGAGAGATGGACTCGCCATAGTGCCCAGGCTGATCTTGAACCTGTGGGTTCAGGCAATCCTCTTGCCTCTGTCCAGGTGCTGGGACTATAGGAATGAGCCACCGCGCCTGGAGGAAAATGATTTTCTTTTTTTTTTTTTGAATTGATATCTCACTGTGTTGCCCAGATTGGAGTGCAGTGGCACACTCCTGGCCACCACACCTCAACCTGCTGGACTCCGGTGATCCTTCTGCCTCAGGCTTCCAAGTAGCCGGAACTGCAGGTGCGCACTACCACGCCCGGCTAATTTTTTATTTAATGTAGAGACGGGGGTCTTGCCAAGTTGCCCGGGCTGGTCTCGAACCCGCGGGCCCAGGCAATCCACTCTCCTCGGCCTCCCAAAGTGCTGGGATCACAGGCTGAGTCACCGAGCCTGGCCAGAAAATGATTTTCAATGTAGAAAATTATACATAGCCAAGTACCAATCAAGTGTTGGTATAGAATAAAATCCCTTTCAAAATATAAGATCTCAGGTTTACCTTCCTTGTTTACTTTCTCAGGTTGCTATTACAAAATGTGCACCACCTAAACAAGGGAATAAATTAAAAAAGGAGGAAGACCCTGGATTCAGGAGAAGGTATCCAAACCAGAGACCATCAAAGAGAATCCCCAGGTTGACAGTGAGCAGCAGGACCAGACAGCAGAACGAAGGCCTCAAGAGGATCTCTCCCAGGAAATAAAAATGCAGCTGAGAACTACTTGATGCTTGATAGCCTGGAACATAGTATACGCAGGGTGGATTTATGTTTTTATTAAGTGATTCTAAGCGGAATTAGTGATAGAGACATAGAAAGTCAAGCAAATGAAAACGTGAGACTAGTATTAACTGCAAGAAGTTGTTTGATTTGGTTCAGCAATAAACACTACTTAGTCATAATAGTGTATACTAATAGAAGATTTAACAGAAAAGGAAGGATGGAAACAGTGGAAGAATGGGATAATTTTTATAAGCTTTACAGTGTAATGTGCTTCTTAAAACCATATACTGTCATTTAAAAAAAACAAAAGGAGAAAATAGGTAGCAGACAAGAACTAAACAAAAATGGCAGCAATAGTATTATCAGTCATGTTAAAATTTAAGGCAAAAAGCATCATAGAATAATAAAGATTGATATGACAATCTTAAACTTCCATGCACCTAAAAATATGTCTTGAAATATTTAAATCAAAAATGGACAGAGCTGGGCTCGGTGGCTCAGCCTGTAATCCCAGCGCTTTGGGAGGCTGAGGTGAGTGGATTGCCTGAGCCCGCCTGGGCAACTTGGCGAGACCTCGTCTCTACAATGAATAAAAAATTAGCCGGGCGTGGTAGTGTGCGCTTGTAGTTCCAGCTACTTGGAAGGCTGAGGCGGAAGGATCGCTGGAGCCCAGCAGGTCGAGGCTGCAGTGGCCACTGCACTCCAGTCTGGGTGACAGAGTGAGACTCCAACTCAAGAAAAAAAAAATGGACAGAATTGGAAAACAAGTTTTAAAAATTTGCAATCATTAGTAGAGATTTTAATGGACCTCTATTAGAAGCTGATAAATCAAGCAGCCAAAAAAATTAGTAAATATATATAATATTTGAACAGCAAAATTAGCAAGCTTGATCTAATAGATCTCCAAAGAACCCTTAATAAAAAATAAAGACTATTGCCAGACATGGTGGCTCACACCTGTAATCCTAGCACTTTGGGAGGTGGAGGTGAGAGGATTGCCTGAGCACAGGGGTTTGAGACCACCCTGGGCAACTTGATGAGACCTAATCTCTACAGTAAATTAAAAAAAAAATTTAGCCAGGCGTGATGGTGTGTGCCTGTGGTTTCAGCTATTTGGAAGGCTAAGGTGGAAAGATTGCCTGAGCCCAGCAGGTCAAGGCTACAGTGGCTGAGTGTGCCACTGCACTCTATAGCCTGGGTGACAGTGAGACTCTGACTCAAAAAAAAAAAAAACATAAATAAAAATAAAAAATATGTATTATTTCCAAGTAGCATGGTATATTTACAAACATTTCCATTTTCTGGGTCATAAAGGAATTCTCGAAATTTCAAAGACTTGAGAACATTCAGCTGTCACACAGATTCTTGGGTCACAATGCAATTAAATTAGAAATAATCAAAATTGAAAAGAAGGTTTGTTTTGTTTTGTTTTGTTTTTTTGAGTTGGAGTCTCACTCTGTCGCCCAGACTGGAGTGCAGTGGCCGCTCCCGGCCACCGCAGCCTCGACTTGCTCTGCT
>NW_007253869.1:644836-651491 GCF_000164805.1 Carlito syrichta | reverse complement strand
CTCCAATGCAAAAAAAAAAAAAAAAAAGAAAAGAAATTATGATATAGCTAGAGGTTAACTGACAATGAAAGTATGTGTATACCTGTAGTCCCAACAACTTGGGAGGCTGGAGCGAGAGGACTGCTTGAACCCAGGAGTTCGAAACCAGCCGGAGCAACGAGAATGAGAGATCCTGTCTCTTAAAAAAAAAAAAAGAAAAATATTGCATATAAAAACTTGAGAGATGTAGTATTTTGAGGTAAAAGTAAAGTCTTATAGACTGAGAGAATAGGAAAGATTTAAAACAAATGAATCAGGCCATCAGAGGAACGAACTGGAATTACAAGCACTTGCCGGTGACCTGTAGCCTACCTCTACCACATCTCCTTTGTCTACCTCTAAGCCATCCTCTCCTTTTGTCCCTATTATTTCCCATCACTACACTAGACCCAATGTTTTGCATCTCTCTTCCTTTATGACTGTCTCATTTCTATTCAGCAAGCCAGTTTTGAACTAATTCTCCCCCGTTCCATACACTAACCTCGTGTGTTCAGTATCTTCACTCCCTGGACCTCCACACCTTAAGTGAAACCTGTATTTTCCCTTGATGGCATCTCTGCCCTCCCAGTACTCATCAGTAGAGGGAGTTCCTCGCTCTATTCTTTTGTTTTGTTTTGTTTTATGGAATGCTTCATGAATCTGTGTGTCATCCTTGCGCAGGGGCCATGATAATCTTCTCTGTATCATTCCAATTTTAGTATATGTGGTAAGCAAGCACGCTGATCCTATTCTACTGGGGCCTGGACACTGGAAGGAATTAGCATGTATTGAGCAACCACCATGTGTCAGACACTTATGGAGTAAGAAGGCACTTAATCTTGTTTGGTTTTTTTTTTTTTTGAGTGAAAGTCTCACTCTGCTGCCCAGGCTAGAGGGCTAGAGTACAGTAGCACGCTCCCAGTCACCACATCCTTGACTTGCTGGACTCAGGTGATCCTTCCACCTCAGCCTTCCAAGTAACTGGAACTACAGGCACGTGCCACCACGCCCAGATGATTTTTTAATTTATTGTAGAGATGAGATCTCGCCAAATTTCCCAGGCTGATCTTGAACCTGTGGGGTCAGGCAATCCTCTCACCTCGGCCTCCCTAAGTGCTGGTATTATAGGTGTGACCCACTGTGCACAGCCTTTTTGTTTTTTTGAGTTGGAGTCTCACCCTGTCACCTGGGCTGGAGTGCAGTGGCATGCTCACGACCATTGCAGCCTCAACCCGCTGGGGTCAAGTGATCCTTCCGCCTCAGCCTTCCAAGTAGCTGGAACCACCAGCGTGTGCCACTACACTTGGCTCATTTTTTGATTTATTGTAGAGACAAGGTCTCACCAAGGTGCCCAGGCTGGTCTCTAATCCCTGGATTTAGGCAATCCTCTTGCCTCCACCTCCCAAAGTGCTGGGATTACAGGTGTGAGCCACCACACCCGGCTACTTAATCATGTTTAAACTCATTTAATCTCCCAAATAACCTTTTTTTTTTTGATAAATGCTTGATGTTTTATCATTCCTTTCATAACTACTTCATTAGCTCAGTTTACAAATGCAAAGAGACAAATCACATATTATTCAGTCAATTTATTAAGCATCACCTATAGGATATTATGTGTCCATATTTTACATAAGAAAAGCATGATCAGTATTCATAACAGTTGCTCCATGCAGGAATACGATTAATAGTACCCAACATTAAGCCCAACTCTATTTTCAGACCAACCATGTAACAATGCATCCTAATTCCTAAATTTACAGTCAAAGATGTTTTCAGAGATAACCTTTATGAAATCATAAGAAGCAAAAATAAGTTCTTAAGGCAAATAGGTTTTTTGTTTTTTTTTTGAGTTGGAGTCTCACTCTGTCACCCAGACTGGAATGCACTGGCCACTCCCGGCCACCGCAGCCTCGACCTGCTGGGCTCCGGCGATCCTTCCGCCTCAGCCTTCCAAGTAGCCAGAACCACAGGCGCGCGCTACCACGCCCAGCTAATTTTTGATTTATTGTAGAGGTGAGGTCTCGCCAAGTTGGCCAGGCGGATCTCCAACCGTGGGCTCAAGCACTCTGCTCGTCTCGGCCTCCCAAAGTGCTGGGATTACAGGCTGAATACCGAGCCTGGCGGCAAATAGTTTTAAAACCTGGACAGAAGACTCATCTAAAGACAGTTTCACAAATCATTTAGAAATCAGCCTAGAGGTAAACATAAACCACGTTTGACCCCATTCTTGAAGTCTGTCCTTTTCAAGGAAGGACCAAACAGTACTTGTCGAAGATAACAATCAAGTCTGAACTGACACTCAGGCCTTGGTTCTGGGTCAGTTTCCTGGAGTCACTTCATTCAGTGTCTTCATTAGTGAATCTAAGCGAGTATGCATGAGCACTGTCTTCTCTTTCAGCACAGCATTTTGTCACTGGAAAGGCAGAAGTGACCTATCGAGGTAGCCAGGGCAGCATGAGTAAAATACAGATGGAAACCAATGGGAATGCCACAGGAACCACGGAATAAAAGGCTGTCAGTACTACCTTTGAGCGAACCTTCAATGCCAGTTAGGAAGGGCGCTTCCAAAACGAAGCTATTTGTTACTCTGGAGAAGACCACGGCCCCGAGGGACCGCGACAGATCCCAGGCAAGGGGCACCGAGTCGGCGAGCACGGCGTGGCACTGCGCGCACTGGAACACCGCGCACGTCTCGGGCTGCAACCACCACGGCAGCTGCAGGCCGAGCGGCGAGGATCCTGTCACCACCTGCGTGCCCTACTCCATAGAGGTCTTAAGAGAAGGTTCCTCAGTCGCCCTCTTAGCGCCAGCACACAAGTCACCCCGGGGCAGCTTTGCACGGCGCGGGAGACATCTCCGCGACAGAGCAGCCATATTCTCGCAACTCCCAAATAACCTTTGAAGTAAACATGCTGTTTCACATTTTACAAATGAGGAACTGGCTTCAGGAAGCTTATGTGACTTGCCAAGGAGACACACAGTGGCAGAGCTCTTTAAATCTTCACTGATCCTAGCATTTTCTTTTTTCACTGTGCCGTGGGAGAAAGAAGGGAAAACATTCCTTTTCATCCCTGTCACTTTCAAACAAATGTTCCATTGCTATAACTCTATTCTTCCCTAGATGCTTTGTACCACTTGGTCACATCCTCGATTACTGCCAACTACGGACCTCTGAGAACTTCCTTACTGACTTGGGCGCTCAACTTAGCATTTGCTCTCCAAACTAGAGCTAGGCACTTAACCACTATGTAAATCTGCCTTTGACCAGGCACTGAAAACTTTTTTTTTCTTTTAGCAACTGCCAAGCCTTTGACTCTCCCGTGTTCTCATTTGTAATGAAACCCACTCTTCGTCATTATTCTCTCTGCTCCCTGCCAATCATCCTCATTCTTCACTCCGAGACCTGAGTAATCCTGTCAAAATACATGGCCTTACCTCTGGCTGGTTTCCAAGCCCCCTCTGAGTCACTGCTGCTCTCTGTGCCACAGTCACGCCAGCCTCCTTCCAGTCCTTGGGCTCACCTACCAAAGGGCTTTTGTCTATGTTCTTTCTTCTGCCCAGAGACTTCTCTTCCCTCTTAGCTCAGTTTGCTGCTATTCATACTTCTGATTTAGTGCAAGTGGTACTTTCTTAGAAAAGCTCCCACTCATTCCATTCCTGGCCCTGCAGTGTCTGCATTAACTAGAGTGATTTTACAATTAGTGTCTAGCTCCCCAACTAGACTGCAGAGTGAGTGCATGAGACAATGGCTTTTTTTTTTTTTTTTGGCTCACGTATCTCCTCAGGGCCCAGTACAGTGCCTAGGAAAAAGTAACCACTCAATTAAAAATTTCTAAATGGGCCAGATGAAGTGACTCACGCTTGTAATCCCAGCATTTTGGGAGACTGAGGCAAAAGAATTACTTGAGGCCAGGAATTTGAGACCAGCCTGGGCAACATAGCAAGGCCCTATCTCTACCAAAAAAAAAAAAAAAGCTGAGTGTGGTGGTGTACGTCTGCAGACCCAGCTACTTGGAGGCTGAGGTGAGAGGAACTCTCAAACCCAGGAGACAGAGACTGCAGTGAGCTATGATCATGCTATTGCACTCCTGCCTGGGTAACAGAGTAAGACCATGTCTCTAAAATAGAAAAAATGAAATAAAATAAAACTGCTAAATGAATGAATATGGGACATGTAAGTGTAGACACTTGATGGACAGTTAGATATATGAGATCCATAGCCCAAGAGGAAGTTGTGGGCTAAAACTCAGATTTAAGAGTTATTACCATACAAGTGGTTACTGATGTTATGACCCAGAAAAGTGCTTAGATTGACAAGAATACAGGATCCAGCTGAGTCCTGGACATACCAGCCATTGGGTTCAAAGCCAAACTCTTCTCAGTTTCCTGGACAAGACTGTTTTTCCTCTGTGCTCCCTGTTTCCAACCATGGCCACGGCATCATGCTTTCAATCACTCAGGCTGGAGACTTTTGTCTTTTTCCCTTTCTAGCTCCATTTCCAATTAGTTATCAAGTCCTATTTGTCCTACTTCTGAGAATTGTCTCATATCTGTCTTCCTCTTCCCATCCCACGGCCACTGCCTAATTTCAGAATTACTCATCTCTCTCCTGTCCCATTATAAGAGCCTTCCAACCAATCTGTCTGTGATCTTCCAGCCTTTCTTTTGTGTCCCCAGAGTTATGTTGTTGTTGTTTTTTTTTTGAGTCGGAGTCTCACTCCTTCGCCCAGGCTGGAGTGCAGTGGCACACACGTTCATGGCCACCCCAGCGTCGACCTTCTGGGTTCCAGCGATCCTTTCACCTCAGCCTTCCAAGTAGCTGGAACTACAGATGCGCACTAGACACCTGGCTATTTTTTAAAAATTTTATTGGCAAGAGATGAGGTCTTTCTTGCCAAGTTGCCCAGGCTGGTCTTGAACCCATGGGCTCAGGCAATCCACTCTCCTCGGCCTCCCAAAGTGCTGGGATTACAGGCTGAGCCACAGAATCCAGTTCAGAGTTATGTTTTATTTAACATGATTAATTATATTTCTGTCCTGCTCAAAGACCTTCAATGGCTCCCCATTGCATAAAGCAGTGGTCCGTAGTGCTGCTGGCTGAGTGAGCATCACAATCAGCTGAGGAACTTTTTAAAAAATATACGTGGGCCTGAAGTCCCAGCTACTCGAGAGGCTGAGGCAGGAGGATGGCTTAAGATCTGGAGTTTGAGGCTGCAGTAAGGTAAGATCGTGCCATGTCTCTAAAACAACAACAGCTACACACACACACACACACACACACACACACACTGCATTGGCAAAATGTTCAATAATTTCTCAGGTAGACCTTCTCCTATGGTACCCTCTGGTGGCAACTTCATGAAATGGCTAATCTTCATTTTACCCATAAAATTCTCTCTGAAATTCTAATTCAGTGTATCTGTCTATTGCTTGGGGAAAACACCAGCTTGGAAAATAAAGTCTACATTCCTGGATAGAGACTTCAATTCCTTGCCCCGGTGTTTGTCCCATGCCATCTTCTTTTTTCTACCACGCTTTCTTGATGCTCCTTCCGTCACACTGGACCACCCTATATACTTTTCTGTTTTAAACTTGTTTTTTGTTTTGCTTTTTTTTTTTTTTTTTTTGAGGTGTAATCTCAATCTATCACCCAAGGTTGGGGTGCAGTGCCACAATCATGGCCACGGCAGCCTCAATCTGCTCAGGTAATCTCTCCACCTCAGCCTTCCAAGTAGCTAGACTACAGGCACATGCCACCACACCGGCTAATTTTTAAATTTATTATAGAGACAAAGTCTCATCATATTGCCCATGTTGGTCTTAAACCCCTGCGCTCAGGTAATCCTCTCGTCTCCACCTCCTAAAGTGCTGAGATTACAGATGTGAGCCACTGCACCCAGTCTGTATTAACCTTTACTTATACTTCTCCTCTGCCTGGAATGCCCTTCTCCTCCACCTCTGCAGGATGGAACTTTCATGTCATTTTTTTGTTTTTTTTTTTGAGTGGGAGTCTCACTTTGTCACCCAGACTGGAGTGCAGGGGCCGCTCCCGGCCACCGCAGCCTCACCCTGCTGGACTCCGGCGATCCTTCCGCCTCAGCCTTCCGAGTAGCTGGAATTACAGGCACGTGCTACCATGCCCGGCTGATATTTGATTTATTGTAAAGATGAGGTCTCGCCAAGTTGCCGAGGTGGGTCTCGAACCCGCGGGCTCAGGCAATCCACTCACCTCAGCCTCCCAAAGGCGCGGGATTACAGGCTGAGCCACCAACCCCAGCTACTTTCATATCATTTAAGGCTCATTCAAATACTAGTTCCTCTGGAAAAACTTGCTGCAATGAATTGATTTCTCTTTTCTCTATACTCTCAAAGTATAATTCCATAATTCCTCAAGGAAGGCTTCCCAAGTTCAATGCTCTCATAGTTCCTAGTGTTTTGTTTGTTTTGATAGTACTTAACATATATATATGAAATATATATATGTTGTTTTATATATGTGTGTGTTTTATCCCTAAGTTTGTTTCTTCCTTTGAGAGGTATTCTTGTTTGAGTGTGCTAAAGTGTCTGGAACTGGGGTAAGTTTCTCCCTGGTAATTTATTTTCCTATTCCATATGTATATATATATATATATAT
>NW_007253869.1:638515-644334 GCF_000164805.1 Carlito syrichta | reverse complement strand
CCTCAGCCTTCCAAGTAGCCAGAACTACAGGTGCGCGCTACCACGCCCGGCTAATTTTTTCATTTATTGTAGAGATGAGGTCTCGCCAAATTGCCCAGGTGGGTCTTGAACCCGCAGGCTCAGGTAATCCACTCATCTCAGCCTCCCAAAGCTCGGGATTACAGGCTGAGCCACTGAGCCTGGTTGTGAATTCTTTAAAAACAAGTCTTGGCCAGACACAGTGGTTCACATGGTGTAATCCTAACATTTTGGGAGGCCGAGGTGGGGGCATCATTTGAAGCCAAGAGTTCGAGACCAGCTTGGGCAACAAAGTGAGATTCCACCTCCACAAAAAATGAAATTTAAAAAAGTATTTTTCTCCTACTGTACTGGAAATGCCTTGAAGGCATAGCCATGTCTGTTGCCATGTACAGCCAATATATAATATAGAAGCTCAATACTTGTTGACTCAGCAAATTAATATTTCTGAAATTATACAGATTCTGCTTTGTAGCGCATGAAATTGTTTATATATTTGGATTCTCAACTAGCTAATAGGCTTTTTGAAGGGATTTGATATTTCTTATGTCTTTGTACCCCACCCTCACCTCCACCTAGCTTAACACCTTGGATACAGTGGAAACTTAGATAAAATTGTCCCCACTAGAACCCCAGAATGTAAACTCCAGGAGAACCAGAATTTTCCTTTTCTGTACAGTGTTCCCAGTGGTTAGGGCAGTGCTTGATCCATGACATTTGCTTAGGAAATATTTGTTGAACGAATGATTTAATTGTTAGATGAATCCTTCTCCTAGAGTGCCTAGTGGTGGCAACTTTATAAAACCACAAATCTTCTTCGTTTTATCCCTAAATTTGTTTCTTCCTTTGAGATGTATTCTTGTTTGAATGTGCTAAAGTGTGTCTGGAACTGGGGTAAGTTTCTCCCTGGTAATTTCGTTTCCTATTCCATAATTCATTAATTATTAAGAGAGCACCCACTACATACCAAACACTGTCGAAAGTTTGATAATCCCCAAAATGAAGATACAATCCCAGTCTGATTAGAGAGAGATTAGCAGACAATTATAACACCACAGTGAGACAAAAGCTATGATAGAGATGTGCAAAGAATACTCTGGAAGCACCCCATAGTTGTGTAGGTCAGAGTGGGCATCTGATTTCTGAGTGGTTTCTGAGTTGAGTCTGGAAGGACAAATAGAAGTTAGTAAGGAGAATAAGCCAAGCAAAGAAAATCACGTGCATGAAAGCACACAGGTGAAAGAGTGTGATTTAAATTCAGTATGACTGAAGATTGGTAAACTCTTTTACCAAACATTGAGAGATGCAAAAAGAAATGTAGATCATGAAGAGTTTAGTGCCATGCTCAGTATTTTGTCTTTAAAATATTGGGTAATTTTTTTTTTTTTTTTGAGTTGGAGTCTCACTCTGTCACCCAGACTGTAGTGCAGTGGCCGCTCCCGGCCACCGCAGCCTCGACCTGCTGGCTCCGGGGATCCTTCCGTCTCAGCCTTCCGAGTAGCCGGAATTACAGGCATGCGCTACCATGCCCGGCTGATTTTTTGATTTATTGTAGAGATGAGGTCTCGCTGCCCAGGCGGGTCTCGAACCCGAGGGCTCAGGCAATCTACTCACCTCAGCCTCCCAAAGGCATGGGATTACAGGCTGAGCCACCGAGCCCGGCTAAATATTGGGTAATTTTAAGCAGAACAGTGATTAGATCTGGCATCAGTGGTAGGAAGAAATGAAACTGGACAGATCTAGGGGAAAGGGGCAGTTAAGAGGCATTTAGAGTAAATAAAATTAGAGTAGAATAAAGAAGGACTAAAAGAAAGCAAGAGTGGTAAAAATAGAAAGACATAGAAATAAGATATATTTGTAAATGTGTATAATTGATGAACAATTGTACTTCTAGAAAATTACTTTTAGACATAATTTCATGAGTACTAAAAGATAAATGAGGATGTTTATTAATGCATGTTTTGCAATAGTTAAAACTTGGACACACTCTATATGTACATCAATATGGGATTGAGTAATTAAATTAAGGTATAGTTAATCAAACCATGCAATGTTTAAAAAGAATGACGTATAAAGATAAAAATGAAATATCAACTAAAACCAAATTATAGATATTATATATGATAGTATCATTTTTTTGTTTAAGTGTGTATCGCATATATGTATGTTGTGTGCTGGTATATGCATTGAATTCTGGGACGATTTACATAAAGGCTATCTACCATGTTTGTCTTTGGGGAAAAGATCAGAGGTGATGAGCTTTCACTTTTTTTTTTTTTTCCTGAGTTGGAGTCTCACTCTGTTGCCCAGACTGGAGTGCAGCCTCAACTTGCTGGGCTCCAGCAATCCTTCCGCCTCAGCCTTCCGAGTAGCCGGAATTACAGGCGTGTGCTACCACGCCCGGCTAATTTTTTTTTTTTTTATTGTAGAGATGAGGTCTCACCAAGTTGCCCAGGTGGTTCTCGAACGCGCAGGCTCAGGCAATTCACTCACCTCAGCCTCCCAAGGCGCTGGTTTATAGGCTGAGCCACCGAGCCCGGCTGAGCCTGCACTTTCTAATTTATAAATTTGTGTTTTAATTTTTTTAAATAACTAAGTGCAACATATGACTCTAGAAAAACAAACTTTTTTTTTCTGTTTTTCTGTAAAGGAGATTTGTGGGACAATTGGCAAAATTTGAATAAAGTTTCTAGATTAGATAACAGTACAATATCAATGTTAATTTCTTGATTTCGATAATAGAACTATGTTTATGTAAGAGAATGTTCTTGTTTGTAGGAAGTAAACATTAAAATATGTAGGAGTAGCCGGGCTCGGTGGCTCAGCCTGTAATCCCGCGCCTTTGGGAGGCTGAGGTGAGTGAATTGCCTGAGCCCACGGGTTTGAGACCCGCCTGGGCAGCGAGACCTCATTTCTACAAAAAATCAGCCGCGCGTGGTAGCGCATGCCTGTAATTCTGGCTACACGGAAGGCTGAGGCAGAAGGATCACCAGAGCCCAGCGGGTCGAGGCTGCGGTGGCCGGGAGCGGCCACTGCACTCTAGTCTGGGTGACAGAGTGAGACTCCAACTCAAAAAAAAAAAAAAAATATATATATGTAGGAGTAACGGGGCATTATGTCTGCACTTATTCTCAAACAGTATAGGAGAAAATAATGGCGAAAGGAGAACAACAAGGAAAACACGGTAAAATGTTAACATTTGGAGAATTTGGATTGAGGTAAACAGAAATTTTTTTTTGGAGTCCGAGGCTTTGTCACCCAGGCTAGAGTGCAGTGGTATGCTCAGAGCCACCGCAGCCTCAAACTGCTGGTTCAGGCAGTCCTTCCACTTCAGTCTTCCAAGTAGCTGGAACTACAGTTGTGTGCCACCATGCCATGCTAATTTTTTGATTTATTGTAGAGACGAGGTTTTGCCATGTTGCCCAGGTTGGTCTTGAACCCGTGGGCTCAGACAATCCTCTTGCTTCCACCTCCCAAAGTGCTGGGATTACAGGCATAAGCCACTGCACCCAGCAACAGAAATTCTTGTGTGTATGTGCATGAGTGTGTGTGTGTGTGTGTGTGTGTGTGTGTGTTTGAGGTTAGTCAGGTGAAGCTGCAGAGTAAAAAAGGAACACAGAAATCTGAGACCAATCAGTTGTAAACATCACCACAATAGTACCAACCGGAAATTATTTGTTCTATATGTGTACTTTTTAAGTCTCAAATTATAAATTGGCTGTTAAAAAAAGGTAATACCAGGCCAGGCATGGTGGCTCAGGCCTATAATCCCAGCAATTTGGGAGGCCGAGGTGAGAGGATTGCCTGAGCCCACAGGCTCGAGACCAGCCTGGGCAACTTGGTGAGACCTCATCTCTACAATAAAAAAAAAAAAAAAAAAATTAGCCAGGCATGGTGGTGTGTGCCTGTAGTTCCAGCTACTTGAAAGGTTAAGGCGGAAGGATCACCTGAGCACAGTAAGTCAAAGCTGCGGCAGCCGGGAGCGTCCCATTGCACTCCAGCCTGGGCAACAGAGTAAGACTCCAACTGAAAAAAAAAAACAAAAAAAAAAGGTATACCACAACAGTATCATACTTAATAGGCAGAAGCTGGAAGCATTCTTCCTGAGATCTGGAATAAGGCAAAGATGTCCACTCTCACCACTCTTATTGAATATAGTACTGGAAGTCCTAACCAGAGCAATCAGGCAAGAGAAAGAAATTAGAGATACTCAAATAGGAAAAGAGGAAGTTAAATTATTTCTCTTTGCAGATGACATGAGTCTATACCTAGAAAACCCTAAGGAGTCTACCAAAAACCTCTTTGCACTGATAAACTACTTTGGTAAAGTCTTGGGACACATAATCAATGCACAAAAATCAGTTGCATTCTTATATACCAACAATAAGCAGGCTGGGAATCAAATAAAAAACACAATCCCATTCACAATATCATCCCCACAAAATAAAATACTTCAGTATTCAACTAACCAAGGAGGTGAAAAATCTTTACAATAAGAACTACAAAACTCTGCTCAAAAAAATCAAAGACAATACAAACAAATGAAAGAATATCCCATGCTCATGGACTGGAAGAATCAATATCATCAAAATAGACTTCTACTCAAAGCAATCTACAGATTCGATGCAATCTCTATCAAATTACCAGCAACAGTTTCACAGACCTAGAAAAGACAATACTTACATTCATATGGAAGCAAAAAAGAGCCTGAATGGTTAAAACAATCCTCAGAAAAAAGAACAAAGTTGGCAGTATCACATTTCCAGACTTCAAACTAAATTGTACTACAATGCTAGGCTGTTCTCAAACTCCTGGAATCAAACAATCCTCCTACCTTGGCCTCCCAAAGTGCTGAGATTACAGGTGTGAGCCACCATTATTGGCCTTCTGGGCTTTTCTTGATATGTCTAGATTGCTCTGTGTTATCAGAAAACTTCTCATGCTGGTTACTGAGAGCCATTTATGGCCCTGTTTAAGATACTAGTCTTCTAGTTTTTTGCTTCACTCACAACCTTGGACACATTCTTCCTGTGTCTGATTAATTTAAGCACTCTTTTCATCAGGTTTGACTTTCAGGTTATCTAAATGGACTTCCCCTAAGGAGAAACAATCACACTGCAGAAGATCTTCCTCTGCCCTTTGGTAAATGCCTAAGAAACATATTTTACATTTTATTAAGATAATTTCGCTTGGAATGGAAGTTCTCATGGCTGCAATCCCAGCATTTTGGGAGGCCAAGGTGGGAAGATTGCTTGAGCTCAGGGTTTCAAGACCAGCCTGGTCTACATAGCGAGATCTTGTCTCTACAAAAAAGCAAAAAATTAGCAGGGCATAGTGGTATGTGCCTGCAGTCCCAGGTGCTTGGGAGGCTGAGGTAGAAGGATTGCCTGAGCCTAGGAAGTTGAGGTTGCGGTGAGCCGTGATTATGCCACTGTACTCCAGCTGGGCAACAGAGTGAGACCTCGACTCAAAACAAAAAACAAAAAAGATAATTCCCATGTTATTTTAATTAGGTTTTTGATCACTTAGAAAAACTGAGACAGAAAATAATTAAAATTTTTACATCCATATAACTTTCTGTATTAGTTTTATTTATTTATTTATTTATATTTTTTTCCAAACCAAACTGTATCCAGCTTTATTAAAGATACTTTTCATAAACAATCATGGTATTTCAGGCAGGACATGGGCAGATAATCTTTAACAGTATACAACAACTTTCAAACTCCCTTCTTTAATGGACTACCAAAATCAGAAAGCCACTATAAAAACCCAATGAAGTCTTCACTTTTTTTTTTTTT
>NW_007253869.1:629052-638462 GCF_000164805.1 Carlito syrichta | reverse complement strand
CGCCTCAGCCTTCCGAGTAGCCGGAATTACAGGCATGCGCTACCACGCCCGGCTGATTTTTTGATTTATTGTAGAGATGAGGTCTCGCTGCCCAGGCGGGTCTCGAACCGCGGGTTCAGGCAATCCACTCACCTCAGCCTCCCAAAGGCGCGAAATTACAGGTTGAGCCACCGAGCCCGGCTGAAGTCTTCATTTGATACTCTGAACAGGGAAGTAGTTTAGAGTGAGGGTTGACATTTCACATTTAGCATGTTGTTTGACAACTTTTCACAAGCCGACCCTGACTTTCAGGAAATGAAATGAAAATGGCAGAATTTGTCTGAAGATCCACAATCTATAAATGAAAACTGCTGCTTTTATGAGGGGTGCCATCTCAGTGGCATCACTGACATACTGGTAACCAATTATTGGGGGTCAGGTTCCAACAGATGTCTGGGTTTAAGAGAGTTAAGTCTATGCTGAAGGCAGAAAGGAAGAAGAGGGCATAAAAAATGAATGTTTTTCCGCACCACAAGGTGTTTGTACCAAGGTGGCTATGTGTGTCAACGTCGGGAATCCCTCCTCCTGGAAGCCAAGAGGAAGTCTCTTAAAACTAGCAGGGAAAGGTGTTTTCCCCACATCAATTCAGCTTTGGAGATATTCTATTAGTGACATATGCCCCTTTCTCTAAAAACAACAATGAAGTGTTCTGTGTGTTAACAACATAGCTTTAAAAAACAAAACCAAAATTCTGCATTTTTATAAAACTTGATAAAAAATAGTATTTCAAACTGTACAGTCACCAGAAATACACAGTTATCAAAAATGCACACACTTCACTTGGCATCTCCAGCACCTTCAACTTTCTGTGCCTGGTCTGTTTTGGCATCTCCATGTTCTGCAGGGTTATTCCCCTCCTTGCCAGCATCGGCTTTTCCCTTTTTCCCTCTGGGTACCTTCTCTCCCTTCTTAGCTGAGGCCTTCTTAGGCTTGGGCTCTGGCTTTGGAGGAGCAGGTTTAGCAGACAACCTTGCAGATCTTCTCTGGGGTTCGTCCTTCACCTTGGCTTTATCTCCTTTAGCATCCCCTTCAGCCTTTCTCTTGGGGATGGTGGTGATGGCAGCGGAACTAAGGCGTTGGACGTGGGGATGGAGCAGCGTGCGGGCTTTGGTCGGTCCGGGGGTCGTTCTTGCCTCTTCTTCACACTGCTCCTCTGTATTAGTTTTCAAGTCTTTTGATTATCACTTCGGATAAATGAATAACTATTATTTTGCAATGATCTGTGATTCTTGCTTGATCAGATGTTTTGAGCCTTTTAACATCTTTAATAAAAGTTCTATTGACTAATCCTTGTGCTGTTAAATTATAGGGCTTTGGCTCCTGGCTCTGAAAAGGCACCAACTCCTGTCACCAGTTAAGTCCTCATCTTCAGACCCAGGAGAAGTGACAATTGAAATGAGCTGCTTATGTGACACAGAGGGCCAGAAATAAAACTATTCAATTCCTCTAGGCTCAGGGACTATTGTGGAAGAGGTGAGAGTGTGAGATTTTAAGGGCTGATTTTTTTTTTTTTTAAGTCAGAATCTCACTCCATTGCCCAGGCTGGAGTGCAGTGGCACACTCACGGCTACCCCCACGTCGACCTGCTGGAGAACTTCGGTGATCCTTCCACCTCAGCCTTCCAAATAGATGGAACTTCAGGCGTGCACTGCCATGCCCGGCTAATTTTTTATTTATTGTAGAGAAGAGGTCTTGCCAAGTTGCCCAGGCTGGTCTCGAATCCGCGGGCTCAGGCAATCCACTTGCCTCAGCCTCCCAAAGTGCTGGGTTTACAGGTGTGAACCACCACACCCAGCTAATTAGCTTTAATGTTAACAAGATATATAAAGGTAAAATTTTGTTTTCTCTTCTGAACAGAATGCAAGTGCAATATTAATAAGAATTAATAAAAGATTTTTGCTTACCTTTTGAGTAAACTGAAGGCGAAAAAGGAAGGGAGAGCGAGGGATAGATTTATTTGGCCTCATGCTATCTTTATTAGGTCTTATTGTTGGAAACTGAGTATCCTCTCTATCAAAGAGTAAAGATTTTTGCTTTTTTGAAATTTTTGAATGAATTATTTTGGCTAAATGCATAGCTATTTTGTAGTGGTTCACATTGATATTTGACAAACTTTCCAAAAGCAAAATTTCAAGCTCTAAATTCAGTCTTTTTTTTTAACCTCAAACTGACTTTTTTTTTTAAAGATATTAAGTCCTCTGAAGTCCACAAGAGACATATTAAGTTTATTTGGCATGTTAAAATTATACAAGAAACATTGTCAAATATGAAATGGTGTTTAACTTTCTGTGGGTTATATTTACATGTAAAAACCCCTTGCATCCAAAAAAGTCCCTCAGAAAGATTGGTCTCGTACCTTGTATACGCAGTTCCTTTACAGCGTTTCTGACCTGTGGTAAGTAAAGAATGTGTTTAAAAATTCTATGAGATGTCTAAAATTCTGATATGTCTTAGTATATGTGATTAGTAGTAGTTATTATTATGATAAATTGTTGTATGCCAGAGAAATAACCAGGTTTTCTTGTCCATTGTGTTTATAACCATGACTGTCCTAGGTATCCACAATTATTGTTTTACTTTAATTATTCTGAAAAAGTAGCTTAGAATCAGCTACAGTCCAAAACCTGCTTCTTTAGGGGAGTTCATGAAAAGGACTCTTGATTGCAGGTTTCTGGTAACTTTGAATATTGTGCCATTGGAATAGAGATAAAACTTCCAGGGTTCTCATTAGAGACCTGATGTGTTTATGAGGATTGCTGGCCCAATATCGAGCAGAACAGAGTTAACTGCATGGACTGAAGTAATAGAGGGTAGAATAATTTTTTATGACCTTTTTGTTTGAAATATTGCTGATTCTTTTTGTTTTGTTTTTCATCGTCAATAAAACGCTTTCCTTTTGTGCTATTTATAACGTCTAACAATTGAGTGAAGTATACTCTTGTAAACAACATTTGAAGCATATTTATCTCCCTCTACTTGATTTCTCCGGAATGTGGAAATTATTTGTGAGTATTCTCAGTTTATGACAATATGGTTGTTTGCATATGGTCAATAAGAAGCTGTTTTCTTTTATAACAGGACACACTTGGGGCACTGGTTATTTTACCAAGGCTTTGACCAGAATGACATATTTTTCTTTTTTATTATAGATATGTGGGATACAAGTCAGGATAGAAGGACATATTTTAGATATGAACAGACTGCTTTGAGAAATTGAGATTGACTTTATAGATCCAATAAAAGCCCCTTGGAAAGTCTGGCCTTGTACCTTGTATATGCAGTTCCTTTACAGGGTTTCTGTCCTTTGGTAAGTAAAGAATGTCCCTTTCTAACAGACCCAGGAAGCTCAAGATATTTTGAGACTTCAAGAAGACAGGAATTCATACAGGTATTGTAGGCACAATCTAACGGTGAATCTTTAGCTTGGCTTCTGGCCTTGATAGTCAATCTCCCATTCTCCTTGGCTGATGCCACCCAATAAAAAGCCTTCTTCCCTGGCAATACTCTGTTGTCTCAGTGATTGGCTTTCTGTGTGATGAGCAACAGTACACCGACTAATCACTGGCATTTCAGTAGCATTATCAAGATTTTGCCACACTGCTTTTGGTATCCACTTTCCCCTTCTATTTCTCATACTCTGAAATAAAAAGTTTGGCCGGGCATGGTGGCTCATGCCTGTAATCTCAGCACTTGGGAGGTGGAGGCGAGAGGATTGCTTGAGCCCAGGGTAACTTGGCAAGACCTTGTCGTGTCAAATAAAAAAAATTAGCCAGGAGTGGTGGCATGTTCCAGCTACTTGGAAGGCTGAGGTGGAAGGATCAGCTGAGCCCAGCAGGTCAAGGCTGCAGTGGCCATGAGCAGTGTGCCACTGCACTCCAGTTTGCATGACAGAGTGAAGCTCTGACTTTAAATAAACAAACAAACAAACAAATAAAAATAAAAAGTCTATTTTATAAAAAAATAAGAGAATGTTATAAACGACTTGCATCAATGAATTTAACAACTTAGGTAAAAATGAACAAATTCCTTGAAAGACATAAGCTACCAAAACGTAGGCAAGATGAATAAATAACCTAAATTCCCTATATTTATTAAAGTAATTGAATTCATAGCTAAAAAACTTCTCACAAAGAAAATTCCAGGTTCAGATGGCTTCTCTGGTGAGCTCTACCAAACATTTAAGAAAGAAATAATGCCAATTCTATCCAAATATTCCCAGAAAATTGAAGAGGAAGAAATAATTCTCAAATATTTCTTTGAAGCTAGTATGACTCAAATACCAAAACTATACAAAGATGATACAAACAAACTCAAGATCAGTTACTCTCATGAGCATAAATGCAAAAAATTATAAACATAATTTTAGTAAATAAAATCCAGCAACATATAAAAAGGATAATACATCAACAACAAGTTTATCCCAGGAGTACATAATTGGTTTAAACTTCAAAAACAAGCAATGTAATTCACCAAAGTGACAATCTTAAAAAAGAATAACTATATCAACAGATACAAAGCATTTAGCAAATCAAATATCCAATCCTGATTTTTTTAAAAGAAGCTCTCAACAAATCAGCAACAGAAAAGAAATTCCTTGAAAGGGTGTTTGTGGGAAAACTACAGCCAACGTTATACTTAATGTTGAAATGCTGAATGCTTTTTCCCTATGATCAAGAATGAGACAAGGATGTCTGTTTTCATCACTTCTGTTCGACATTGTACTAATGGTTATGGCTAGTGCAATTAGGCAAGAAAGAAAAATAAAAATATACAAATTAGAAAAAAAGAAGTAAAATTGTTTTCTTCTTTTTTGAGCTCCACTGCTTAAGAAGTAAAGCTGTTTTTCTTTACAGATGGCATTTTCATGTACCTAGAAAATCAAATGGAGTCTGTTAAAATCTTCTAGAACTACTGAGAGAGTTTGACAAGGTTGTAGGATACAAAATCAATATAGAAAAAAATCAAATGTATTTCTATACAAGCAATCAGAAATTTAAATTTTAAAAGGCAATACTATTATAATAGCATCAACAAATATAAAATTCTTAGGGATAAATCTGATAAAACATGTGAAAAACTTGTATTCTAAAAACCTATAAAACAATAGTGAAAGACATTACAGAAGACCTAAATAAATTAAGAAATATCCTTTATTTATCAGACGAAAGACTCAATATTGGTAAGAAGTCAATTCTTCCAAATTGAACCATAGATTCAATGCATTTCCAATCAAAATTCCGGCAGGAGCAATGAGGTGGAAAGAGGAAATATTGAGGCAATGAATTCACATCCCACTGTCCCTCTGGGTGTTAGTAGAGCCCATTGGGGAGCTAAACTTCCACCCCCATTCAGCAGCAAGAAGGCAATGGAAGCCAGTGCTCAGCTTTCCCTGGGAAGGTGGCAGTGGGATCCAGGGGGGAGCTGAAAGTTTACCCCTCTCAGGAACTGTGTACTATACAGAAACAGGGTGACTTTATGTAAAAAGAAAAAAAGAAGATAGAAAGACAGGAGGGAGGGAGGAAGAGGGGAGGGAGACAGACAGTGAGAGAAAATATGATTCAGAGTTTCACAGCAGGATACCCCAAGTGTCCAGTATATAATCAAAAAGCACTCATCATCCAAGAACCAGAAAAAAATCTCAACTTAAATTTCAAAAATCAGCACACATTAACACTGGAATTACACAGATGTTGGAATTATCTAACAAGGATTTTCAAGAACCCGTCATAAAAATGCTTTGATGAGCTGAGTGCAGTGTTGTGCCTGTAGTCCCAGTGACACAGGAGGCTGAAGTAGGAGAATTATTTGAGCCCAGGAGTTTGAAACAGTAGTGTTCTATGATGGCACCTGTGAATAACTTCTGCATTCCAGCCTGGGCAAAATAGTGAGACTTTTTCTTTTCTTTCTTTTTTTTTTTTTGAGTTGGAGTCTCACTCTGTCACCCAGACTGGAGGGCAGTGGCCGCTCCCGGCCACTGCAGTCTCGACCTGCTGGGCTCTGGCGATCCTTCCGCCTCACCCTTCCAAGTAACTGGAACTACAGGCGGACATTACCAAGCCCGGCTAATTTTTTTGATTTATTGTAGAGATGAGGTCTTGCCCAGTTGCCCAGGCGGGTCTCGAACCCTCAGGCTCAGGCAATCCACTCACCTCAGCCTCCCAAAGCGCGTGATTACAGGCTGAGCCACTGAGCTCAGCTGACTTTTTCTCTTAAACTAACAAAAAATGCAAACTTCAATGAACAATTGCAAAAACACTTGAGGGGAGAAAGAGAGAGAGAGAGAAAGAGAGAGAGAGAGAGAGAGAAGTCTTAGCAAATAAATAGAAGATATAAAGAAGAACCAAATGGAAATTTTAGACCTGAAAATATGATAACCAAACAACTTTAAAAACTTTATTGGAGCCAGGCATGGTGGCTCACGCCTGTAATCCCAGCACTTTGGGAGGTGGAGATGAGAGGATTGCCTGAGTCCAGGGGTTTGAGATCAGCCTGGGCAACATGGTGAGATCTCGTCTTTACAATAAATCAAAAAAATTAGCTGGGTATGGTGGTGCACACCTGTGGTTCCAGCTACTTGGAAGGCTGAGGTGGAAGGATCACCTGAGCCCAGCGGGTCACGGCTGCTGTGCTGTGAGTGTGTCACTGCACTCCAACCTGGGCAACAGAGACTTCTACTCAAAAACAAAAAATGAAAAACTTTATTGGGTAGAATCAATAACAGAATGAACAAACAGTGGAAAGAATCAATGAACTCGAAGACAAAATCATCATCATCATCTAAACAGAGAGTAAAGGGCCTGAAAAATAAGCAGGATCTCAGAAACCAGATTTAATATTTGTGTCATTGTAGTCCCAGAAAGAGAGGAGAAAGAGTGTGATATTGAAAACACATGAGAAGAAATAATGGCTAAAACATTTCCAATTTTGGTGAAAGAAATAAGCCTATAGATTCAAGAAGCTGGCTGAACTTCAAGAAGAATAAGCTAAAAAATTTCATGCCCAGACACACCATAATCAATACTAATAATTTTCAGGAAAGTTAAAGACAAAGAAAAATCTTGACAGCTAGAAAAGAATGACACATTACCTATAGATAAACAATTAATCAAATGACAGTACATTTCTCTCTAGACTCCATCAATGCCTGAAGGAAGTGGCACAACAATCTTCAAGTGCTGAAAGAGAAGAACTGTCAACCCAGAACTCTATGCCCTACAAAGATATTCTTCAGGAATAAGGTGAAATCAAGACATTCTCAGATGAAGGAAAACTAAGAAAAGGTGTCATTAGCGGATGTACCCTAAAAGAATGACCAATGGAAGTTCTTCAAACAGAAATAAAATGATAAAAATGAGCTGGGCTCAGTGGCTCAGCCTGTAATCCGGCGCCTTTGGGAGGCTGAGGTGAGTGGATTGCCTGAGCCCACGAATTCGAGACCTGCCTGGGCAGGCGAGACCTCATCTCTACAATAAATCAAAAAAATCAGCCAGGCGTAGTAGCGTGCCTGTAGTTCCAGCTACTTGGAAGGCTGAGGCGGAAGGATCGCCGGAGCCCAGCAGGTCGAGGCTGCGGTGGCCGGGAACGGCCACTGCACTCCAGTCTGGGCGACAGAGTGAGACTCCAACTCAAAAAAAAAAAAAAAAAAGATAAAAATGAATACTACTCAGCAACAAAAACAAAACGGGCTCCTAAATAACGTGGATGGATCTTAAAATCATTATCCTAGGTGAAAATAGTCAGACAAAAGAGTATATGATTCTGTTTATAGAAGACAGAATATGCAAACTAATTTTTAGTGATAGAAAGTATCTGGGTTACCTGGGAAGGATGATTTGCAAAGGAGCACAAGGAAATTTTAGGGATGATAAATATCCTCCCTATATTTAGTGATAGTTTCTCTTTATTTTTCTTTTTTTTTTTTTGAGTTGGAGTCTCACTCTGTTGCCCAGACTGGAGTGCAGTGGCCGCTTCCGGCCACCGCAGCCTCGACTTGCTGGGCTCTGGCGATCTTTCCGCCTCAGCCTTCCAAGTAGCCGGAATTTCAGGCGCTTACTACTACGCCTGGCTGATTTTTTGATTTATTGTAGAGATGAGGTCTCGTCGCCCAGGCAGGTCTCGAACCCGCGGGCTCAGGCAATCCACTCACCTCAGCCTCCCAAAGGCGCGGGATTACAGGCTGAGCCACCGAGCCCGGCTAGTGATAGTTTCAAGGGCATATTCATATGCCAAAACTTGACAAGTGAACATTTTAAATATATGCAGATGATTGTATGCCAATTATATCTCGAACAAACAAAAAGTTTTTAAAAGTCACCAATCTGTTGAACAGTTAATTCATTTATTTCAGTACCCCCTACTACCAGTTTTTTAAAGTTTATTATTATTGTTATTATTATTTGAGTTAGAGTCTCACTCTGTTGCCTACGCTAGAGTGCAGTGGCACACTCACGGCCACCGCAGCCTCCATGTGCTGGGCTTAGGTGATCCTTCTGCCTCAGTCTTCCAAGTAGCTGGGACTACAGGCACGTGCCACCACGCCTGGGCAATTTTTGGATTTATTGTAGAGATGAGGTCTTGCCAAGTTGTCTGGGCTGGTCTTGAACCCATGGGCTCAGGCAAATCCTCTCACCTTGGCCTCCCAAAGTGCTGGGATTATGATTGTGAGTCACCGTGCCCGGCCTCCTACCATCAGTTTTTAAGAATTACTTTTTAAGCCAGGCTTGGTGGCTCAGCCTGCAATCCCAGCGCTTTGGAAGGCTGAGGTGAGTGGATTGCCTGAGACCGCGGGTTCAAGGCCCACCTGGGTAGAGACCTCATCTCTACAATAAATAAAAAAATCAGCCAGGTGTGGTAGCGCGCGCCTGTAATTCCGGCTACTCCGAAGGCCGAGGCGGAAGGATCGCCAGAGCCCAGCAGGTCGAGGCTGCGGTGGCCGGGAGCGGCCACTGCACTCCAGTCTGGGCGACAGAGTGAGACTCCAACTCAAAAAAAAAAAAGTTTTGTTTTGACACACCGCTCTAGTTATCTCTGGGAGTGAGGGGGATGAATGTGTGTATAAAATCTTTTTGTTTGTTTTTACAATATTTCTCTTTTTAAAAAATTTAAAAACTTTTTTTGGTAGAGATGGGGTCTCATTGCCCAGGCTGCTCTCACACTCCTGACCTCAAGCGATCCTCCCGCCTTGGGCTCACAAAGTGCTGGGATTTGACAAGGCCAAGCCGCACACTCGTTCTTCTTTTTATTTTATTTTATTTTTACTTTTTATTGTTTTTGAGTCAGAGTCTCACTCTGTCGCCCTGGCTGGAGTGCAGCGACACGCTCACGGTCACTCCAGCCTCGACCTGCTGGGCTCCGGCCATCCTTCCGCCTGC
>NW_007253869.1:626366-629032 GCF_000164805.1 Carlito syrichta | reverse complement strand
GTGGCCGGCAGCGGCCACTGCACTCCAGTCTGGGTAACAGAGCGAGACTCCAACTCAAAAAAAAAAAAAAAAAAAAAATTCAATTAGACACAAAAAAAAGATGTAATAGAGAAATAGAGAAACAAAACTTTGAGACTCCCTATAAGTCTTAGGTCATCATCCAGCCTTAAATAGTTCATGGCATCAAATGGTCAATTGTGGAGCATGATCTAAAATTAAGATCCTCTATTACCTGCTGTCTTGACATCTGAAACAAGGGGGGCCTCCAATGGCCTACCACTTAACATGATATTGCAACATTAATTTAAAAGGATGAGATAAAAACATCTCTTTTAGCAAATGATAATATTGACTTTTGTCTCTTTCATAGCTGACAAAACTCAAGAGAATCAGTAGGTAAACTACTATAAATAATAAAATTTAGTAAAGTAACAAATTATAAAATTAACAAAAGGATATAGTAACTTTTTCATATTTAAATACTAAACAATTAGATGGTAAAATAGGAGAGAAGACTACTTAAAACACGAAGATAAAATAATCTAGGCAATAGCTTAGTAGAAATATCCAAATGTATATGAAGAATACTTTGAAACATTACTGAAAGAGACAAAAGTCAACTTAAATGGAAAAGCATGCCTTGTTCTTAGATAGGAAGACTCAACTTTATAATAATGTCAATTCTGCCTAAGTTAAGTTACAAATTTAACACAGTTCCCACAGAAAACATCAATTCCTTTCTGGAATTAAACACATCGATTATAAGGTTCATATGAAAACCAACCAATCAGCCAGGCACTGTGGCTCACGCCTGTAATCCCAGCACTTTAGGAGGTGCAGGTGAGAGGACTGCCTGAGCCCAGGGGTTCAAGACCTGCCTGGGAAACTTGGCAGGACTTCATCTCTACAATAAGTCAAAAAAATTATCTAGGCGTAGTGGTGCGTGCCTGTGGTTCCACTATTTGGAAGGCTGGGGCAGAAGGATCAAAAGTGCTTTTTTAATTGTACAATGAAGTGTTCAATATTTAATATTGTATAACAAAGGGTATGAATGTGCATAGCTCATTTTGCATGCACATTTTTCAAATGACCAGTTTGGTCTAAATGTATGATGTTACCAAATAGTGCACAGGAGAGTCATTTAAAAGTGCAAGAGAGACCAACGGGTTTTAATGTAACACAGTCTAAATAATTCACCGCTATGGTTTCAGATCCCACTCTGCAATTAACTTTTAACAAACTCGCACTTCCTGAATTTTGCTGTAGCATATAAAAAAAAAGTTCACAAAGATCTGAAAACCCTATTAAAATACCACTCCCTTTCCCAACGATGTATTTGGGTGAGTCCAAATCTTTTTCACACATTCCAACCAAAACAGCATACTGCAATGGAGTTAATGCAAAAGCAGATATACAACACCAGCTGCTTTCTAGTAAGCTAGATAATAAGACACTACAAAAGTGTAAAAACAATGCCACTCATCTCACTAAATTGTTTTTATTTTGAAAAATTATATTTTCCATTGGTTATTTAAGTTAGCACTTAATGGATTTATTATTGTTTTCAAATAAATTAATAAATATTAAAAAAAATTTTCTCACGCTTAATTGCTAACACTTTAAATATTGATAGATACAATCCACATAAACAAAAGCTCTTTAGAGGATCTTCAACACTTTTTAAAAATGTAAAGGAGTCCTGAGGTCAAAACGTTTGAGAAGCACTACTCTGGTGGATTCCTCAGAGAAAATCTCATGTTCATTTTTTTGGTCAGTGGCTTTTATAACTACACAATGTAAGCGAATGTAATATTCTTGGATCATAGTGTCTGCCTGAAAAAAATCTTGAAAATGTTTCACTGTTTCTAGCATAAAATACGTCTATGGATAAATCTGATGCCAATCTCATTTTCTTTTATTAGAAAGTAATTTTTTTTTTTTTACTAGAAAGTGAGTAGCACTTTTTTCTCATTGCTCAAAGGGGTTTTTCCCCCCTCATCTTTAAAGTCCAATCGTTTTCCTAGGAAATCGTCTGGTTTTAGTGTTCTGGGTCAACTTTTTCTTATACATGATATGCCCTTTCAATATGTAGAACCCATGTCACATATCAGGAAATTTTTCTTAAATTTTTCATGTTTAATATTTGTTTTGGCTAGGTGCAGTGGCTCATACCTGCAATCCCAGCACTTTGGGAGATCAAGGCCAGAGGATCGCTTGAGCCCAGGTGTTTAAGACCGGCCTGGGCAACATAGTGAGACCTCATCTCTACAAAATATCAAAAAATTAGCTGGGCATGATGGCACATGCCTGTAGTCCCAGCTACTCAGGAGGCTGAGGCAGAAGGATCATTTGAGGCCAGAAGGTCGAGGCTGCAGTGAGCTCTGCACTGTACTCCAGCCTGAGCAACAGAGTGACATCCCACTCAAAAAATGTTTTGGTCGGGCACAGTGGCTCAGCCTGTAATCCCGCACCTTTGGGAGGCTGAGGTGAGTGGATTGCCTGAGCCCGCGGGTTCGAGACCCTCCTGGGCAGCGAGACCTCATCTCTACAATAAATAAAAAAATCAGCCAGGTGTGGTAGCGCGCGCCTGTAATTCCGGCTACTCCGAAGGCCGAGGCGGAAGGATCGCCAGAGCCCAGCAGGTCGAGGCTGCGGTGGCCGGGAGC
>NW_007253869.1:625877-626346 GCF_000164805.1 Carlito syrichta | reverse complement strand
CCCCAGCCTCGACCTGCTGGGCTCCGGCCATCCTTCCGCCTCAGTCTTTCAAGTAGCCGGAACTACAGGCACGAACTACCACGCCCGGCTAATTTTTTGATTTGTTGTAGAGGTGAGGCCTCGCCAAGTTGCCCAGGCGGGTCTCGAACTCGGGTGCTCAGGCAATCCACTCACCTCAGCCTCCCAAAGCGCGGGATTACAGGCTGAGCCACTGAGCCCGGTTTCATTTTTTACTTTTTATTTCTGGAAAAAATTATTATTTCTGGAAAAAAAAGTTTATAATTTTTTCTTGAGATGTGGTAGTTCTCATTTAGCATCCAACAGTTCTTTATCCATATCATTTCTGAGTTTTTCTATTTCTGATTTATGCTGTTCTTTCACAATATCCATTATTTTCTTCATTTTCTTTCTTTTTTTTTTTTTTTTGCGTTGGAGTCTCACTCTGTCGCCCAGACTGCAGTGCAGTGGC
>NW_007253869.1:607053-625857 GCF_000164805.1 Carlito syrichta | reverse complement strand
TACCACGCTCGGCTCATTTTGATTTTCTGTAGAGATGAGGTCTCGCCAAGTTGCCCAGGCGGGTCTCGAACCCGCGGGCTCAGGCAATCCACTCACCTCAGCCTCCCGAAGCGCGGGATTACAGGCTGAGCCACCCAGCCCGGCTTCTTCATTTTCTATTAGGTCGAAGTTTTTGTCCACTTTGTGACCACATTTTCCAGTGTGCTCTCATCGTGTGTTGCAATGTTATTAGGGTTACTTTCACCTTTTTGTTTCCGCAGTAACACGTGTGGGATTAGATGACAGTGTTTACTTGTCTAATCTTTCTTTTTTTTTTTCCGAGTTGGAGTCTCACCCTGTCGCCCAGGCTGGAGAGCAGTGGGACGCTCACGGCCACCGCAGCCTCGACCTCCTGGGCTCAGGCGATGCTTCCTCCTCAGCCTTCCAAGTAGTTGGAACTACAGGCGCGTGCCACCACGCCTGGCTAGTTTTTTGATGTACTGTAGAGACGAGGTCTCGCCAAATTGCCCTCGCTGGTCTCGAACCCCTGACCTCTGGCAATCCTCTCGCCTCGGCCTCCCAAAGTGCTGGGATTGCAGGCTTGAGCCGCCGCGCCCGGCCTGTCCAATCCTTCAATCGAGGAAATTTTACGAGGCCACTAAGAAGAGGCTCTTTTGCCTCTCAGACCACGGCGAGCCCAGGACGCCTCTGCAAGCCCCGCCCACTCCCGGAGCCACGCCCACTCGTTGGCCCACGCCAGGCCCCGCCCACGCCGCTCACGCTGGGCCTCTGACCACGCCTCGCCCTCTATATAGTTTCCCGCCTTTTCCAGCTCCTCTTGAGGAGAATTGGATGATTTCGGTGAGATCTGAGGATTCCTGGGCACACCGCGGGCCCGCAGGCAGGGAAGGCAGAAAATGAACTGGGGAATTTGAGACTGCCGAGTCCCTACCAGCCCTGGAAAGCAGGCGAGTTTTGTCCTCAGGGGGTCATCTTACTGTGCTAATTGCCTTTCATTTGTGGGGCTCCTCTAGTCAACCCCGGTGATTAAATTGTTGCTGTCCTTAAGGTCATCTACAGTGGGGTCTTTTACGTCGTTACGTGGTGGACTCTGCCACGCGTGGCACTGTGGGGTACTTTGCGTTGAGCTGCTTACTAGATACACTTTTATGGTAATTCTTGCCTTATGTGACAAAAAGTTTAAAGTATGGTGCACACTAGCCTTTCATTCATTTAACAGACGTCTCCATAAACCACTTTACTTTTTTCTTTTTTCTTTTTTTTTTTTTGACTCGGGGTCTCATTGTCGCCCAGGCTGGAGTGCAGTGGAACAATCATGGCCACCACAGCCTCAACCTGCTGGGCTCAGGCGATCCTTCCACCTCAGCCTTCCAAGTAGCTGGAACTACAGGTGTGCACCACCACATCTGGCTAATTTTTTGGTTTATTGTAGAGACAAGGTCTTGCCAAGTTGCCTGGGCTGGTCTGGAACCCCTGGGCTCAGACAGTCCTCTCTTCTCGGCCTTCCAAAGTGCTGGGATTACAGGCGTGAGACACTGCAGAGGCTAATTTTTTTTTTTTTAAAGGAGACTGACTAGTGGAGGAAGAAATTACTTTCTATTTTAATTATTTTCCCAATTCAATTTTACAGTAAAGCAAACTAGTGAATTTTATATTCTTAAGTAGCATATACAATACGCTACTACTAGTAATCTAATAATAAGATTTTATTACATGTATGAACTAATCATAGCTCCAGTCTGTGTTTTTGATATGTCAATATCCTCGTTTAAAAATCCTTCAGGCCCCTTGTAGGGGCTCACACCTGCAATCCCAGCACTTTAGGAGGCCAAGGTGGGTAGACTACTTGAGCCCAGGAGTTTTGAGACCAGTCTGGGCAGCACAGCGAGACCTCGTCTCTACAAAAAATAAAAAAGTCAGTCAGGCATGGTGGCTTGTGCCCAGAGTCTCATTACTCAGGAGGATGAGGTGGAAGGATCACCTAAGCCCAGGAGATGGAGGATGTGGTAAGCTGCTATCATGCCACTGCAACCCAGCCTGTGCGACAGAATGAGACTCTGACTTAAAAAAAAGAAAAAGAAAAAGGAAGTCCTATACACAAAGTCGCATTTACTTAGTTATGTATTTTAAAAATTTTATGAAATTGGTATTGGCAGAAAATACAAGATGTATGGTTACCATGTTGAACACAAAGGCTCTTTAAGGTTCTTTTGGAATAAGAACTTTATACAGGGGATTTAGGTTCTAATCCCAGAGTTACCACCAACAAAAGATACAACTTTGAACAAGTAATTTAATTTCACTGAACGTCAAGTACATCTTCTGAAGAATGGTGGGATTAGACAAAATATTAAATGATTTTTCAAGGCTCCTTTCAGATCTGTGATTCTGGGTTTCTGAAGAGTAAAAGGAAAGTGTACAAGCTGAAACCATACTATCGCCCTGTTTCCCTTAGATAAAGTGTGCCTCAAGTGGTTCATATGTGATCTTCTTCACTATCTCCTTTTGGCTCCACGCTCACCCTATCACAGGAAACTTAAAAAGTGAATAGATGGTTTTCATTTTTTTAAGGCTTGTTTATTATAATTACAAATTGGTGGTACATGATTTAATTTAGAAAACTTAGAAAACAAAACGTAAAGGCAACACGCACAAAAACTCATACCCTTACCACTCCAAAAAAAAAAAAAAATCTCTACACTGTCCTCATTGCTTTGCTGAATATATATATATATATATATATACACACATATATGTATGTCTGTATATATCTGTGTGTCTGTGTGTGAGTATATGTGTGTGTGTGTATATATATATAGAGAGAGAGTGGTGTAACAGTCTGCTTTTTTTTACTTTATAGGTACAGGCATTTCCTTACAACCAGTTGGAATACCTACAAAATGATACATCCACATCCCAATAACCTATCAGAAATTAAGCAAACATTGTCACCTATATTTTGGAACATCTGTTACTATGTTATGTCCCAGGTTATCCTTACACTTTCTCTTTTCCTGCTCTAGAATGGATTGGTTTCACTGCAACCAGTGTTTCCGAAAAGATGGGACCCATTTCTTTGTCACCAGCTGTGGCCATATTTTTTGTAAAAAGTGTGTGACTTTAGGTGAGTGACTTAACTGTTTTCAGATTCAGGCAAAAATGTTTTTACCTAGATATAATGATTAGCCATTCCTATGTGTGACAGGATAAAAATCACTTAGTAGGGCAATGGTGATGTGGACTGTAGGGAACTGTTGATTCTCGAAGTTGGAGGAATCCACTAACAAAGTAATGGTGCTAAATAATGTAGCAAAGCTATTATTTGAGCATCAAAAGGTACTTGTGAGTGTTTTGAAGTCTGTGGCAGAGAAAGCCACAAGGGATCCAACTGATCGGGGAAAAGAGATAGAATAAGAATAATGGACAGGAATGAGGGAAAGTTTGGCTGATATCAAGAGATGTTTCTTTTTCTTTTTCTTTTTTCTTTTTTAGACAGGGTCTCACTCTGTTGCCCAGGCTGGAGCAGTGGCATGATCCTGGCTCACTATAGCCTCCTGGGCTCAAGCATTCCTCTCACCTTAACCCCCTGAAGTAGCTGGAACTACAGGCATGCACCACCACCCCTGGCACATTTTTGTATTTTTCATAGAACTGAGGTCTCACTATGTTGCCCAGGCTAGTGTCAAACTCCTGGGCTCAAGTAATTGTCCCTCCTTGGGCCTCCCAGAGTGTTGGAATTACAGGTGTGAGCTACCATGCCCGGCCCAAGAACCATTTCTAAAGGAAAGTTGTCTAGCCTGTGAAATTAGTTTGGTTAGAAATGATGATGATACCTTTGCAGTTTAAAAAAGCAAGTTCAAGCTGGGCTCGGTGACTCAGCCTGTAATCCCAGCACTTTGGGAGGCCAAGGTGGGTGTATTGCCTGAGCCCGCGGGTTCGAGACGAGCCCGGGCAACTTGGCAAGACCTTGTCTCTACAATAAATAAAAAATTAGCCGAGCGTGGTAGCATACACCTATAGTTTCGTCTACTTGGAAGGCTGAGGTGGAAGGATCGCTGGAGCCCAGCAGATCCACTCTGGGGTGGCTGTGAGCGTGCCTCTGCACTCCAGCCTGGGTAATGGAGTAAGACTCCAACTCAAAAAAAAAAAAAGAAAAATTAAAAAATAAAATAATATAAAATAAATAAAAGAGTATGTTCACATGTACTAATTTTATGTAAACATCACACAATCCCAGGTGGTTATTATTAGTAGAACCATTTTACAAATGAGGAAACTGATTTTGAGAGGTAAGTGATTTGACCAAGTTCTCACAGCTATTTAGTTTTAGAAAGGAGACTTGGATTTAGGTTTTTGTTTTTTTTTAATGCTAAAATACTTACAAGATGTGTATATGCCCAGAAGAGGAAGTTAGGGTAGGGTGCTTTGATTTGGGAAGATGTCACAGAGGAGGCAATGCTTCAGTAGAATTTTCAATAATAAACTAAGTTTGCCAAGATAAGGCAGAGAAGATCATTCTAGTTTAAGAGAACAGCATGTACAGACATATTACATCACAAAACCATATTGTAGGGAACTACACATAGGTGGGATTGGTAGATTATAAAGAGTAAGGTAAGAAATGGTGAGAAATGAGGTTGGTGAGGTAGGCAGTGGCCAGATGGTGGAAGGCTCTGTACACCAGGCTAAAGAACCTGAACTTTATCCTACAGGTAATGGAGAGCTGTGGACATTTGTTTTTTCTTAAATAGAAAAATGATATTCACATATTAGCTCACTCTGGCAGCAATATGGACTGGGAAAAACCTTTTCGTCTCCAAGAAAAGAAGTCAGGTTAAGTAGCCTCTGGAGAAGCTTTTTTCTCTGTTTGAATCTCATGATCCTTTTAAGTTATCTGCTAATGTACCAAAGCTCTTTACTATGGCAACAGCAGCTCACTTTGGAGTGGTTTGTCTCTGTGAAGCATATGCTATGTGATGTTTTCTCCTGACATGGCATTTATCTTAATCAATAACCAGCACCACTACTAAAATTTTACTTTATAAGGAAAGATTAGTAATCTTAATTTTTATTTCTTTCAGATTGGGTTAATTGTGGAATGAGAGTAGGAGAGCTTCAAAGCAAGATTCAGGACTATTAGCAAAGTGACAGCAGGGCAGGAATAACTAGGGAGTTTATTATAGTACCCAATGTGTGCCTGCTGTCAGGTAGGTAGAATAAAACAAAAGAATAACTTAAAGTTAAGAATGTTAGTACTCCTCTCAGTACTCTTGTAAATGTACTCCAGTACTCCTGTTGGGGATTTAGAATTATCCTTCACAGAAGAAAATTGAGAATTCAAAACAAGAAAGGGAGTAGAGATATAGTATGAAAGCCTTAATTAGACTTCATCATACTCGTTTGGAAACATTGCTTTAGGGAACAGAGTTTAAGTTGATGTCTTTTATAGCAGAATAATATTCTAAATTCAGTAAGAATCCTGTTCTTCTCTTGCTAGCATACTTGACTATTACTATGTACTTTAATAAAATCTTACCTTATGCCTCTGAAAGCCAAACATATTTTTCCCTCTTCCTCCCAGAAAAATGTACTGTTTGTGGAACGGCCTGCAAGCATCTGGCTCTTTCTGATAATGTAAGTTTTTCTCTCCCTGTCACAAACCATCTCTTCCCATTCCTGGACTGTAGGAAGCATGTACAGAGTATAGATGATGAATTAAAAAAATTTTTTTTTACTTTAAAGATAAGGGGTACAATTCAGATTTAGGTATACAAGTGGTCATTGTACAGGTAAAATTTGGGCCTCCCTTTGGTTCAAGATCAGGTGTTATGTGCCCCCCTCAAGCCACCCCCTGGCGGTGTCCTGCTACTGCCAATCCCTTTCTTATTGTATTATGGCAAATGTTCAGGGTCTGCTTATGAGTGAGAACATGTTGCCATGAAGTCAAAAATTTTGTTCTTCTTTATGGCTGCATAATATTCCACTGTGTATATGTACCACATTTTTTAAATCTAGTCCAGTTTCAATGGACAGCATGGTTGGTTCCATGTTTTTGCTGTTGTGAATAATGCTGCAGTAAACATGCATGTACAAGTATCTTTTCTGTAGAGTGATTTAAGTGGTGAGTTTTTTTAAGGAAGAAAGAAAAGAAAACAAACTTGCAGAAAGTAGTTATAAAAAGAGGAGAAACAAAAGAAGAATTATTTGTGACCACTGTTACAGAAGCAGAAGATAAGGAGAATTTGGACATATAATCTCTTCTTGGGCAGTGGTGATCTCCTTCTTACTTACACACAGTGGAGATAATACCATGTGCATTAGAAAGGGTGGTACATCCTTTGCCATATTTGTCAGTGTTTTATTTAATTTCATTGTGGATATTTTCACTGTGTGTCTCATTCTCTTCATAGCTTAAACCTCAGGAGAAGATGTTCTTCAAAAGCCCCGTGGAAGCAGCTTTGCAGTATTTTAGTCACATCTCTCAGGTATGAGAAACAAAAGTGAGAAAAAATCTGATTCTCCAGGAAAATTTTAATTGCATCTTATTCCTTTCAAAGGTTCTCTTTAATTAATTAATTTTTGAGTCAGAGTCTTACTCTGTCACCCTGACTGGAGTGCAGTGGCACAATCATGGCTCACCATGGACTCAGGTGATCCTTCTGCCTCAGCCTCCTGTGTAGCTAGGACTACAGGCACATGCCACCACATCTGGCTAATTTTTTTTTTTTGGACATACTAGATCTCAGTATGTTTGCCCAGGCTGCTCTTGAACTCCTTGGCTCAATCAATCCTCCTGCCTTGTTCTCCTAAAGTGCTGGGATTATAGGTACAAGACACTGCGCGCCGGCCAAAGGTTCTCTTTAAACTGCATTTGTACACAATGGAGAGAAATTGACTGCTCTCTTTGCTTTCTTCCTTGATGATACAAATCCCAACCAGTTAACTTTTTTTTTTTTTGAGTCAGGGTTTCACTCTGTTACCTAGGCAGGAGGGTAGTGGTACGATCACGGTTCACTGCAGCCTTGAACTTCTGGGTTCAGGTTATCCTTCTGTCTCAGGCTCCCAAGTAGCTGAGATTACAGGCTTGCACCACCATGCCTGGCTAATTTTTTTATTTTTGTAGAGACAGAATCTTGCTATGTTGCCCAGGCTGGTCTTAAATTCCTGGGCTCAAGGAGTCTTCCTGCCTCAGCCTCCCAAATTGCTGGAATTACAAGCGTGAGCCACTGCACCCAGCCCTAACCAGTTAACTTTTTACTGACCCAGAATCTGTGCTAGGCTGTAAAAACCATCATGTGGCTAACTTCTTGTCTTGTATTTCCTACTTCTACTAAGTATTTTCTAGGATTAAAGAATGTTCTAGGAGCTTTATTATCTTCTCTGAAGATAGATACATCTTCTAAAAATTGCTTAGAATATTTAGGCCTGACCCTGCAAACAATGGATTTGGTGGTTTAACTTGTAACCATTTGTCTGTAGACCTAAGTTCATGAAGGTGTTTCTTGTTGCCCATTCTTATTTTTCAATAACCCTTCTAATAACACTTGACTTTTCATTTTCATTTTATTTTATTTTTTGAGTCGAGGTCTCACTCTGTTACCTAGGCTGGAGTGCAGTGGCATGGTCACAGCTCATTGTAGCCAGCCTTGACCTCCTGGGCTTAGGTGATCCTTCTTCTGCACAGCTTCCTGAGTAGCTGGGACTACAGGCACATGCCACTATGCCTGGATAATTTTTAAATTTCTTAGAGATGAGGCTTCACTATGTTGCCCAGGCTGGTCTTGAACTCTTGGGCTCAAGCAATCTTCCAGCCTCAACTTCCCAAAGCACTGGGATTACAGGCATGAGACACTGTGCCTAGCATACTCTTCATTTAGAGTTCACACCTGGTTGCCTGAATTTTAGAAAATATTTATTTTCTTGATGTGTCATATGTTGACATACCATTAACTTGGGTCAGGAGCAGTAGGAATGTAGAAGGTAGAGAAAAGGCAGGACAAACATTTGAGAGAGTTCCCAAGTTGTTTACACTTTTTTTTCTTTCTGTTCTTCAATTCTCTACTTAGATTATTTTATAGCCTCATGGGATTCCCTTCTTGGCATGTTTCTTGAGATTTTATCACTGTTCCCTTTCTGTTCTCTTACTTCTTATTCTTCCCAGAGTACCCCCTTTCTGAACATGAAGATGATCCCTAGTCATTTTTTGGTTGAAGATTTAATTTTTCTTCAGTGTCTTACCCCTCAATCCTAACTCTAGTGATAAAAGGAATTAAGGCTTTGGCTGTATCCTGTTTTTAGCTGCTTGGATAAAACATCATATTTGATATACTATGTTTAACATTATAAGGGGATAAAATCCAGCTGAGACCCAAGGAGAAATGTAAACAAGGTTACATGAACAAGAGAAAGAGCAGACCTTTGGTTAATAATACACTCAGGGTTAGTTAATGATCAGTAGTGAAATCATATGTAGTCTGAAACCTAACCTACCTAATCATGGGACCTATTACACATGGCCAAATAATCAAGATAAAATAAATGGAAAGGGTCAGTTAATCATCACTTTAGTACAGGGCAAGTTTGGTGAAGTCAGCAAAGTCTGAAAATGTGTTTTCCTAATCTGTGAAGCTGAATAAGTGATTCAAGTAATACCTAGATTGTTTCATTTAGGCTTCTGCTCAAAACGTCCTTCCTCAGTCAGTCCTTTACTGACTCTTCAGTCTAAATGGTAGGTAACCCCAACAGGCTTTACCTCTTACCCTGCTTTATTGTCTGAATCTTACACTGGAATATAAGCACCATGAAAACAGAGAGTTGGTCAGTTTTGTTTATTGTTCTTCATAAGTAGTGGACGCTCAAAACATTGTTGTTGAATGAATGAATGGAATGTTGCTCTAAATATTCATTTGTATTCTAACAATCCTTAATTGCTGTAATGGCCTGACAAGACTTTTTTCTGCTGCACTTTATGCCAGTAGTTGATCAAGCTGTTTGTTCTGAATTCTTCACTTACTTCTAGATAATTTTTCTGAGGGATTGGAGAGCCCCATATAGACCTGTTAGCTTTCTTCTATTCTCTGGTCATAGACTATATTCCATTACCCACAACTAGCCATCTTTCAAATATATGCCAGTAGTTGTTTCTTCTTTGTAAAAGCCCTTCCTGATTCTTGTTCTGTCCTTTGTACCCATAGCCACATTGCTCTTAACTCTGCAAAATACTTAACTCTGAAAAAGTGTTTTATTTTAATTTGTTTGTATGTCTCTTTATCTTACTGAACTGTGAGCTTTTCAAAGACAGGTACCTTCTTTGTATCACCCAATGTCTAATTAGATATCTGGCATAAATTAGGTGCATAAGAAATGTCTGTTAATTGAATTAGCTTAATAATTAGCATATTAAGGCTAGTTAAGAGGGAGAATATTCCAGGTAAGGTCAGAGCAAGTGGCCTGATCATATAGATTCTCATAGGCCATGGTAAGTTTAGATTTTTAAATTTTATTTTAAAGATGTGGGGTAAAATTCAGGATTTGGTATATAAGTGGTCATCATGCAGGTTAGATTTTTTTGTAAGTGCAATGGGACACCACTGAAGGGTTTTCAAGGAAATGGCATTATCTGATATATAGTTTTTTTAAAATTGGGATCTTACCCTATTGTGCAGTAGCATCATTACAGCTCACCTCATGGCTTACTGAAGTCTTGAACTCCTGGGCTCAAGTGATCCTTCTGCCTCAGCATCCTGAGTAACTAAGGCTACAGGTGTGTGCCACTATGCCCAGCTAATATATGCTCTCAATGTCTTGCTGTGTTGTCTAGGCTGGTCTCAAACTCTTGGCCCCAAGTGATCCTCCTGCCTCAGCTTCCCAAAATGCTGGGATTACAGGCATGAGCCACCATGCCCAGCTGATACACAATTTTAAAAGAGAATTTGGCCAGGTTCGATGGCTCAGCCTGTAATCCCAGCACTTTGGGAGACTGAGGCAAGTGGATTACCTGAGCCTGTGGGTTTGAGAACAGCCCGGGCAACTTGGCAAGACCTCGTCTTTACAATAAATTAAAAAATTAGACAGGCATGGTATTGTGTGCCTGTAGTTCTGTCTAGTTGGAAGGCTGAGGTGGAAGGATCTCTGGAGCCCAGCAGGTTGACGCTGGGGTGGCCATGAGTGTGCCACTGCACTCCAGCTTGGGTGATAGAATGAGACTCCAACTCAAAACAAAATAAAACAAAAAAAGAGAATTTGCTGAGTGGAGAACGTACCACAGAGAGGTGCCTAGCAGGCTCTTCATTTAGAGTAGTCTTGCTTAGATTTTTCCTATAGCTTCTTAACTGGTCTACAGTTAAGGAAGGAAGGAGAGTAGCTAATAAGCTATAGGAAAAATCTAAGCAAGACTACTTGGGCTAAAGTGGTGGCAACAGAAATGAAAAGGGATGGTTAATTCTGAGAAACGTTTTCCAGGAAGAACTAGTAGAACTTGCTGTTGATTTGGATATGGGAGATGAGAAAAAGAGATAAATCAAGGAAGACTCCTGGGTTTTTTGTCTTGAACAACTAGATGAGTTGAGCTTTACCAAGACTGAGAAGACTGTTTTCAGGGAAAATATGATTTTGGAGACATTAGGTTTATATCCTTGTTAGAAATCTAGGTGGAGAAGTCATGAAGGCAGATAGATTTACCATTCTGGAACTCAGAGCGTAGGCCAAGACTGGAGATACAAGTATGGAATTCATCAGGATAGTATTTAAAGTATTGGGACTGGATGAGGTCACCTAGAAAAAAATGTCTCTTCAATATCTAGCAATTAGGTGGGGGAAGAGAAGTTAGCAAAAAGCAGCAGAGAGGTAAAAACAAAGAGTGTGATGTCACAGAAGCCAAGAAAGGTAATGTTTAAAGAAGGAAGAAGTAGTTAGCTGAGTCCAGTACTGTTGAGAGTTGAAGTAAGAAGAGGACAAAGCAAGGTCAACTAGATTTGGCACCATGAGAATTGTTGGTTCCTCTCATAAGAGCACGTTGAGTATTGCCTTGAGAAAGAAAACTACATTGGAGTGCATTGATGGGTGTTTGTTTACACTGTCTGCTTCTTCATCCCCTAAGCCTCTCCACAGCCCTCTAAAGTCTGACTTCAGACTGTCTCACTGAAACTACTCTTCCTAAGGACATCAGTTGCATCCTTGTTATCAAATACAATGGATAATTTTTTTATCTTATCATATTTTATCTCTCAGCAACATTTGAGTTCTACTTTCTCCTTTTCTCCTTGAAACGTTCTTCCTTTGGCTACTGTAACCAACTTTGGACTCCTGTTTCCTTTTTGGATTCCTCTTTCTCTGTTATATTTCTCATAGTTCTACCCTACTTTTCTTGCTTTTTATACTCTTCATGGATAATCTCATTTACTCCCGTGGCTTCAGTTATCATCAATATGTGGATATTTTCCAACTCTTCAACCTCTAGTAAGTATCTCAGCCTTAATGTGATCTCAGATGAGCCTTCTCTGACCACTTTATCTAAATTAAATCTCCTCTTTAATTCTCTGTCATAGCAAGTTTTTTGTTTCCCTAAAAAATTTATGTAACTTGCATTTTTGTTGTTATTAATTATTTGCTCTGTAGACTGCAAGCTCCATAGAGGCAGGGACCAACTTTTGTTCATCGTTGTATTCCCCCACAATGATCAGGAAGCACTCAATAAATATTTGCCGAATTAATTAGCTTGCTCTTTCTTGAACTTTAGAGCCATATATCCATTTGCCAACTGTATATCTTCATTATTTCAATATGTCCCAAACTGAACTAATTGTTTTTAATGCCCTCCCACCCTGTCCTCTCCCCTTCCACACATACACATAGGAAAATGAAGTACTCTTCCTGTTTCTTTTTTCTTTTTTTTTCGAGTTGGAGTCTCACTCTGTCACTCAGGCTGGAATACAGTGGCATGCTCACAGCCATTGCAGCCTCGACCTGCTGGGCTCAGGTGATCCTTCCGCCTCAGCCTTCCAAGTAACTGGAACTACAGGTACGTGCCACCACACCTGGCAAATTTTTTGATTTATTGTAGAGATGAAGTCTCACCAAGTTGCCTACGCGGGTCTCAAACCTGTGGGCTCAGGCAATCCTCTCACCTCGGCCTCCTAAAGTAGTGGGATTATAGGCTCCTGTTTCTGTCATGGTTAATGATGACCACTATCCACCAAAAAGTCTAGGAGTCACTCTTAATTTTTTCCTATCTTTCCATATCCAGTCCATTATCAAATCATGTTAGTTCTATCACTCTGAAATATCTTCAATCTATCCACTTTATCTCTAACTTCCTAGTTCAGGCCATCATACTTTCCCATTTTGATTACTACAGTAGTTTTCTAACAGATTTTCTGGCCTTCAGTCTTCCTTTTTCTTATCAGTTCTCTATATTGGAACCAAAAGAATCATTTAAAATAGAAGTATAGCTAGTTCTCTGCATGGTAGCCTATAGTGTAGTGCACTATGCCAATCAGATGTCTGCACTAAGTTCAGCACCAATATACTGACCTCCCAGGAGTGGAGGACTACAGATTGCCTAAGGAGAGGTGAACAGGCACAGTTGCAAATGAAGCAGGTCAAAACTCCCATGCTGATCAGTAGTGCCTATGAATTGCTACTGCATTCCAGCCTGGGCAGCATAACTCTAAATTCAAAAAATATATATACACACATATATATATTTATATATGTGTATATATACATGTGTATGTGTGTATATGTATATATTATGTATGGTTATGTTATTTTTCTATTTAAAATATTTCAATACAGCCTTTGCTCTGAGAATAAAGTCCGGCCCCCTTAACATGGCTCATAAGGCCAGACATGCTTTGGTCTCTGCTTATCTCTTGTCTCATCTCTTATCCTCACTCCTTCATCTATAAAACAGACAGACTGAGTCTGTTTTAATTATTTATATAAATAATTTTCTCTATTGCCTCTAGCCTCTGGGTCTTAGAACATGCTATTCCATCTGTCTGAAACATTCTTGCCCTCAAACATATACATAGATAAATACGCATAGTGTGTAACACTGTGTTATATTATACCTTTCTGTTTATTTCTCTGTATCCTCCCATGAGAGCAGGGGCAATATCTGTCTTATCATCTTGTATATCAGCTCTTATTAATAGGGCCAGGTATGGTGGTTACGCCTGTAATCTCAGCACTTTTGGAAGCTGAGGAGGGAGGATTGCTTGAGGCCAGGAGTTTGAGATCAGTGAGGGCAACGTGGTGAGACCCTGTCTCTTTAAACATTTTTAAAGAAATTAGCTAGGTGAGGTGGTGTGCACCTGTAGTAGAAAGAAGAGGAGGAGGAGGAAGAGGAGGGGGAGGAGGAGGAACAGGAAGAGAAAGAAGAATAATTAATAGAATAATTCTCCCTCCCTATTGCCTATTGAGTTTTCCTTTAATGTACATGAAATATGGTAAAGTAGTAATACTGAGAAAACTGTTGGTGTAGAAATCTAAAGACCAAATCTGCCTGCTGTCTTAAAACTGTATTTCTTTGTACCAGTCATACTCCTTCACATATAATGTGAAATAATAATACTCATCCCGCTTTCTTGTAAAGATCCAGTGAGACAGTGTTTATGGAAGTATTCTGAAAGCTGTAAAGTACTTTATTGGTTTCAAGAAAAGAGAGAGAGAGAGAGAGAGAGAGAGAGAGAGAATGAATATGAATGAATATGCCAGACTTGTCTTTAACAACCAAGCTCTCACATAAACTACTAGAGTGAGAGCTTCCTCACTACTACAGGAAGGGCACAAAACATTCCCACCCTCATGACCTAAACACCTTCCTTTAGGCCCCACCTCCACCACTGGAGATCAAATTCCAGCATGAGATTTGGAAGGGACAAATATCCAAACTGTATATCAAACCTTCAGATCATAACAGGCCAGTAAAGTTTTTAGGTTTTACAGACTATACAATGTCTGCTGCAGCTACTCAGCTCTGCTATTGTCGCATGGAAGCAGCCATAGACAACATGTAAGCAAATGGGTATAGTTATGTTCCAATAAAACTTTATTTATAAAAACAGACAGCTGCTAAGTAGTAAGTAGTTTGCTTACCTCTAATTTACTTTATGGTTTTTAAAAGACTTTTGAAATCATGTGTTTTGATAACATACATACATAATTGTCATATATATATACTGTTGGAATAAAATCAGGTCAAGGCCTGATCTCATCAATAGACCAGAGCTTATCCATCCCTCACTTGAGTTAAAAATTTGCACTGAGATAATCATTGGTGCTTTTGAAGGAAAGCTTTATTTAGTTTGAGATTATTTTACTTGAAAATAAAAAGTGTTTCAAACCAAGCGAAGTAGGGACCAAAGGGAAGTCCAAACTTTACCTTTATGATGACCACTTATCTACCTAATCCTGAATTGTACCCCACATCTTTAAAATAAAAAACATTTTTAAAAAAGAAGAGAAAAAGTGAATCTGTCAGTATTTAGGAATTCTAAAACAGTGTAGTTGAGTTCTTCATCACTACCAGCAGGAGGTTGAGGAGCGTTAGGCCAGTGGGATAAGTAATATTGCTTTGTTTTCGTTTTTGTTTTTTGAATTGGAGTCTCACTCCATGGCCCAGACTGGAGTGTAGTTGCACACTCACGGCCACCCCAGCGTCAACCTGTTGGGCTCAGGCAATCCTTCCGTCTCAGCCTTCCAAGCAGCTGGAACTACAGGCGTGCGCTACCACGCCCAGCTAATTTTCGATTTATTGTAGAGACGAGGACTCACCAAGTTGCAGGTGCAGGCGATCTACTCACCTCGGCCTTCCAAAGTGCTGGGATTATGGGCTAAGCCACTGAGCGCAGCCAGTAATATTGCTTTGAATCACACAAACTATAACCTGAAACATAACTCTCCACCTGGTGGACTGTTGTGGCTCATTCAGAGTATTTATGACATCTTATTAACAGTCCTTATCAACAGTTCCTTATTGCTTTTGATAAGGAAGCATGTTTAGGATTCCTTTTTGCTCAAATCTTTTCTCTTTGAGCCACCATGATAATCTGTTTCAACTACAAATCTGAACATTTAACTGTCTTTGGTAGCTTCCTATCCCCTAAGTTTTGGACTCCTTAGAGTTCTTATAGTTCTTATAGTCCTTACAGTTTCCGTAATGATCGGTTCCTCTTCCTAACCTCCCTAATCTCAACTATAACTACCACCTCACATTTCATGTACCACCACAAGTTATTATGTAGGTTATTTATTGCCTACTCTGTTAGGCAGATTTAGTTCTTTGCAGTTCTTTTACATACCATATAGTTTCATACTTCTGTGCCTGAAATGCCTGACTTCTACATTCTACAGATTGAACTAATAGTTACCTCTTAATCATTATTTCTATGCCTTGTACACAGAACTGTTCTGTTCTGCAGATCTCATTGTGTTGTATTTATTGGTTCATATGTCAAAATGTCTCTTCTACTATGCTGTGATAAACTACTGGAAGAAAAGAACGCATGCTGTTCATCTTAGCATTTCCAGTTCTTGCGCCTGGCATAAAGTATTCAATTAAATTTTGGTAAATGAAAGCATGAATAATCTTTGCACTATATATTTTCTTCTCTGCCCCATGTGAGGTGTTTTCTGATACCAACCAGTTCTCTGATACCAACTAGGTGTCCAATAATTCAGTTGTTGACGTTCTAAACATTAGTGTCAGACTTCACATGTTTAGGCCTGAGTCCCACAAGACTGTTCAAGCACCAGCTACAAATAGGGTACCTAAGCTACCTATATTACAGACTGGCCAACTACAAATGTGGGGGTTCTTATAACCTGCCCCTAGCCCCCAGGCCTCAATAATTTGCTAGAATGACTCACAGAACGCAGGAAAGTACTTTATTTACTATTACCGCAAAATGGAAGAAATGCATAAGGCAAGATATAGGAGGAGGGCTGTAGAGCTTCCATGCCCTCTCCACCTGCATCACCCTCTCAGTACCTCCAAGTGTTTACCAACCTAGAATCTCTCTGAACTCCCTTGTTAAGGGGTTTTTATGAAGGGTCTATTACTTAGGGATGATTGATTAAATAATTGGCTACTGATGTCTAAACTGAAATCTCCAACCCCTCTCCCCTCCCTGAATGTGAGGGTGGAGATCATTGGCTGTTGGTAATTGAACTCAATCTCTAGACCCTCTCCCCTTCTGGATGTAGGGAGAAAAGAAGGGTTGGGTCTGAAAGTTCCAATCCTCTAATCAATGGTTGGTTCCCTGGCAATCAGCCCCCATTTTGAAGCTACTATCTAGGAGCCCATCAAGAGTTACTTTATTAACACAAACTCAGGTATGGTTGAAAGAGGCTTGTTAAGAATAACAATACACTCAGGAAATTCCAAGGTTTTTTTTGTTTTTTTTTTGAGTTGGAGTCTCACTCTGTTGCCCATACTGGAGTGTAGTGGCTGCTCCCGGCCACTGCAGTCTTGACCTGCTGGGGCTCCGGCAATCCTTCCGCCTCAACCTTCCAAGTAGCTGGAATTACAGGCGCGCACTACCACGCCTGGCTAATTTTTTGATTTATTGTAGAGATGAGGTCTCACCAAGTTGCCTAGGCGCGTCTCGAACCCGCGGGCTCAGGCAATCCACTCACCTCAGCCTCCCAAGGTGCGGGATTATGGGTTGAGATACCGAGCTTGGCTAAATTCCAAGAGTTTTAGGTACTCTGTGTAGAAGCCAGGGACAAAGACCACATATATATTTTGATATGTTTGTGTATCACATCCTGTTCAAAAAGACCCTCCCCAAATCAATCAACTTAAAAAAAAATCTTAAAACTGTTACCACATATAATTTCAAATATCTAAAAGTAGAGAAAATAATATAATGATACTTAGCATGTAATGAATTTCTGTAACTGTTCGAAGTTTATTACCCAATGCGCAGCAAGTCAATACACTGAGACAAGGTTGCAGCAGAGAAAGAGGGTTAATAGTAAGGCAGCTGAATGGGGAGACAGGAGGAAACCTCAAATCTGTCTCCCTGAGGAATTTGAGGCTAGGAATTTTAAAGGCCTTGGACAAGAAGTAATCCAAGGTATGGGGATTGTTTACTTGTTGAAGAGTACAGGGTGAAGTCATGGAATGGGAAATGAAGAAACTACATTTTTGTGCTGACGAAAATTTTCTCTGTGGGAGTCTTCAAACTGATTGGCATCAGCCATTCTGTTGGAATTCAGAATCTGAAAAACATCTTAAGCAATTCTTAAACAAAAGCCTGATTCTAACGTCAGAGATCCTATCTACAGCAACAATAGTGGTGCATGGTTAGTATCTAGTGCTAAGTGACTTTCAGTTACAAGCAGCTACAAGCCAAAGTGCAGCTTGATTAGTGCTTAATTATATTTCTGACCAGAATCTCACATGGAATTCTTGTTAATCTTTTGAGGATGGTTTCATTTCCATCACCCCACTTAAACAATGATCAACTGATGGCTAGTTTACTTCATCTATACCTCCTGCTACCCCATCCAGATTATTTTAAAGCCAAAACTAGATATTACATCATTTCATCTGTAAATATTTCAGTATATATCTCTAAAAGATATCGGAACTTTTTTCTTAAATATAACCTCATCATGCTAAAATAATACTTCCTTAAGATTAGAAAATAATCAGCATGTACATTTCCCCAGTTGTCTACTCAGTTTTAAAATGTTCCCACATGGCCAGGCTCAGTGGCTCAGCCTGTAATCCCAGCATTTTGGGAGGCCGAGGCAAGTGAATTGCCTGAGCCTGCAGGTTTGACACCAACCTGGGCAACTTGGCAAGACCTCATTTCTACAACAAATAAATATTACTGGGCGTGGTAGCATGCGCCTATAGTTCCTGCTACTTGGAAACCTGAGGTGGAAGGATTGCCAGAGCCCAGCACATCGACACTGGGGGGTGGCTGTGAGCCTGCCACTGCACTCCAGCCTGGGGCGATGGAATGAGACTCCAATTCAACAACAAAAAAGTTCCCACACTTTAAAATTTTGTTTGGGCTCGGCACCATGGCTACATCTATAATCCCATCACTTTGAGAAGCTGAGATGGGAGGATTGCTTGAGCCCAGGAGTTCGAGACCAGCCTGGGCAACATAGCCAGATCTTGTCTCTACAAAATTAAAAATTAAAAAATAAATTTTAAAAAAGCTTGTTTGCCGGGCATGGTGACTCATGCCTGTAATCCCAGCACTTTGGGAGGCAGAGACAAGAGGATTGCTTGAGCCCAGGGGTTCAGGACCAACCTGCGCAACTTGGTGAGACCTCATTTCTACAATAAGTCAAAAAATTCGTCAGGCTTGATGGCATGCACCTGTAGTTCCAACCATTTGGAAGACTGAGGTATAAGGATCACCTGAGCCGAGCGGGTCAAGGCTGCGGTGGCTGTGAGCGTGCCACTGCACTCCAGCCTGGGTGATGGAATGAAACACTAACTCAAAAAAGAAAAAAAGTTTGTTTGAATTGGATTTCTTTTTTTTTTTTTTTTTGAGTTGGAGTCTCACTCTTTCCCGCGGGCTGGAGTTCAGTGGCACACTTACAGCCACCCCGGCGTCTACTTGCTGGGCTCTGGCAATCCTCCCACCTCAGTCTTCCAAGTAGCTGGAATTACAGGCACACGCTACCACACCCAGCTAATTTTTTATTTATTGTAGAGGCGAGGTCCTGCCAAGTTGCCCGAGGTGGTCTTGAATCCGCGGGCTAAGGCCATTCACTTGCCTCAGCCTCCCAAAGTGCTGGGATTACAGGCTGAGCCACTGAGCCCAGCCTAAA
>NW_007253869.1:590747-606910 GCF_000164805.1 Carlito syrichta | reverse complement strand
CTTTCCAAGTAGCCAGAATTATAGGCATGCGCTACCCACCCGGCTGATTTTTTTTTTATTTATTGTAGAGATGAGGTCTCGCCTGCCCAGGCAGGTCTCGAACCCGATGGCTCAGGCAATCCACTCACCTCAGCCTCCCAAAGGCATGGGATTACAGGCTGAGCCACTGAGCCCAGCTATTTTTTTATTTTTTTGAGTCGGAGTCTCACTCTGTTGCCCAGGCTGGAGTGCAATGGCACGCTCACAGCCACTGCAGCCTCGACCTGCTGGGCTCAGGTGATCCTTCCCCCTCAGACTTCCAAGTAGCTGGAATTACAGGCACACTCCACCACGCCCAGCTAATTTTTAAATTTAATGTTGAGATGAGGTTTCACCAAGTTGTCCAGGCTGGTCTCTAACTCGTGGGCTCAGACAACCCTCTCAGCTTGGCCTCCCAAAGTGCTGGGATTGCAGTCGTGAGCCACTGTGCCAGGCAATATATTACTTTTATAAACAAACAAAATCCTTTTGTTTTTAATAACCCACCTGGACCAAAATATCTTATGTCTTATTTTTATTTTATTATTTATTTTTGAGGTGGAGTCTTACTCCGTCTCCCAGGCTGGAGTGCAGTGGCATGCCCACAGCCACTGCAGCCTCGACCCGCTGGGCTCAGGTGATCCTTCCCCCTCAGCCTTCCAAGTAGCCAGAACTGCAAGCTCGCACTACCACGCCTAGCTAATTTTTGATTTATTATAGAGACGAGGTCTCACCAAGTTGCCCGGGCTGGTCTCGAACCTGCGTGCTCAGGCAATCCACTCACCTCTGCCTAACAAAGTGCTGGGATTACAGACTGAGCCACTGAGCCCACTGTCTTATGTCTTATTATAGTAAACCTACTGAGCTTCCCATTTGCTTACATCACTCTGCCTTTCTCAATATATTTCAGCGGTTTCTTACTCTCTCCAACCTCTTGAACATAATTTAAAACTGAAGTTTTAAGATACTTTTTTTAGTATATACAAGGAGACCCAAAAAACCTGGAATTATTTTTTAGAGGGTGAGTTCCTTGTAGTACAGGATTCCCCCCTAGGTAAGTGTTCTAGGAACCCATTGGCATCAGTGTACCAACGTAGTGAGAGGCTGTGTTTGGGTTCAGTGAAAACATTTTTTGGAGACTGTCAGGTGCTTTTGCTCATCTCATGATGGGTGATTTACAAGTGCACCTATCCATACCACACTGAGCGTTCAGCAGTTTTGTTTTGTTTTTGTTTTACCAAAAATGGTGTGACTCCCATGCTCCACTCTCCCTTTTCAATATTTGATCTCGCCTTGAGTGATTTTTTTATTTCCCTGAATGAAAAATTCCTCCAAAAGAAATGTTTTGCAAGCCGGGCTCAGTGGCCCAGCCTGTAATCCCGCGCCTTTGGGAGGCTGAGGTGAGTGGATTGCCTGAGCCTGCAGGTTCGAGACCCGCCTGGGCAGCGAGACCTCATCTCTACAATAAATCAAAAAATCAGCTGGGCGTGGTGGCGCATGCCTGTAGTTCCAGCTAGTTCCAGCTGAGGCTGAAGGATCGCCGGAGCCCAGCAGGTCGAGGCTGCGGTGGCCGGGAGCGGCCACTGCACTCCAGTCTGGGCGACAGAGTGAGACTCCAACTCAAACAGGCCAATTTTAGCCTACATGACAAAGAAGTCCTCTGCTTTAACCTTTACAAGAAAAATAACTTTGAAATGACTCATGCACTTTTTGTTCTGTTTTTGCTTTCTTCAGCCCTTTACTGCCTATAAAACCAACTCCTCTGCTCAGTTAATTAGAACACTCATTCTGTTTTTAGAATGATGTGTTACCTGATTGTAGAATTGCAAATAAAGCTAATTAAGATTTTGTGTGTATGTGTGTCAGGGTCTCACTTTGTCGCCCAGGCTGGAGTGCAATGGCATGATCATGGCTTACTGCAGACTTGAATTCCTGGACTCAGGAGGTCCTTCTGAGCCTCAGTCTTCCAAGTATCTGGGACTACAGTTGTGAGCCACCACACCTAGCTAATTTTTTGAGTTTTTTTAGATACGAGGTCTTGTAATGTTGCCCAGGCTGGTCTCAAACTCCTGGGCTCAAGCAGTCCTCCCGCCTTGGCCTCCCAAAGTGCTGGGATTACAGGTGTGAGCCACTGTGCTAAAATCTTAGTTTAAGATTTTTAAACTGGCTGGGCTCGTGCCTCAGCCTATAATCCCAGCACTTTGGGAGGCCAAGGCGAGTGGATTGTTTGAGCCGGTGGGTTCGAGACCAGCCTGGGCAACTTGGCGAGACCTTGTCTCTACCATAAATCAAAAATTAGCTGGGTGTGGTAGCTCATGCCTGTAGTTCCAGCTACTTGGAAGGCTGAGGTGAAGGGTTGCCGGAGCCCAGCAGGTTGATGCTGGGGTGGCCATGAGTGTGCCACTGCACTCTAACCTGGGCAATGGAGTGAGACTCCAACGCAAAAAAAAAAACAAGTAAAGATTTTTAAGCTAAATTTATGACTGGGTGTGGCGGCTTATACCTATAATCTCACCACCTTGGGAGGCTGAGATGAGAGGATTGCTTGAGACCAGGAGTTTGATACCAGCCTGGGCAACATAGTTAGATCTCATCTCTGTTCTTATACAAAATTATTTTTTAAAAATTTTGTTTTAATTTTGCCCTTTTTTTCCCAGTAGACACAGGGTTTCACTTTGTTGCCCAGGTTGGTATACAGTAGTATAGTCATAGCTGACTGTAATCTTGAAATCCTGGACTTAAGTGATCCTCCCGCCTTGGCCTCCTGAGTAGCTAGGACTACAAGTGCACACCACTGCGCCCCTGGCTAATTTTTAAATTTTTTGTAGAGACAGGATTTCTCTATGTTTGCTCAGGCTTGTCTCAAATTCCTGGCCTCAAGCTAATTTTGTCTTTTGACACTGTTATCAATACTAAAATGAATAGGAATCCAGAGCACGAAGGCCATGCTACCCTTACCTGGTCCTAGTATGGAGATAAAGGAAAGGAATCTGGGTCTAGAAGCAGGTAGTTTCATACAATGTTCTAATAAAATAAACAATATTTAACACTTGCATTATTCAGACAGTGTTTAGTGTTATCAATAGAACTACTTTTGTTATCTACTCTATGTAATGTATTAACAAAATAGTCTAACCTTTTTAAAAATGGGCAAAATGTTTTGTTCTTTGAAAAATAGAGTCCAACCTTTTCATGAGGCTAAGGGATTTGAATGATTGCTAACTATTAGTATTTTTTAAAAAGTACTATACTGAAATGTATTACCGAGTTAGTTTTTAGAATCTTCTTTGGTTGATATTTTTGAAATAGGTTAAACATTTGTACCCTAACATCAGGTAAAATCGCTTGTTTTTCTCCAGTACTTCTTGCTGGTGGTTGTTTTCTGGGTTGGTCTTTCTTCTTGAAATGGTCAGATCTGCATCTTGGGCTTCAGTTTTTTGGGAGAAGTAGACAAAGTAGCCCTGCTTAGGCCTAGGCAAAAGGCCCTCCCATAGTCCAGTCTGGCTCCCTGGAGTTCTACAGTGGGGTCTGTTCCCCGTTGCTCCTGCGACTCTTGATGATCTCAAAGGGAGGAGTAGCTAGTCTAGGTAGGATTTGGGTTTTATTGAAGCTAGCCTTATGCTAAATTTCACTGCAGATTAATCCCAAGGGTAGGATTAGGATGTTTGGGATACTGTGACTTGGGTATTACATCTGTTTATAGTATCTATTGTTCTTCACCCCGCCCTTGCCCTTTTAGGTAACTCCCAGGATGCTGAGTCACTTTTCTTCTGCTTCTGCAATGTTTACATTTTCTAAAATAAGCATATATTACTTTTATTAAACATAGCAGCTTTTTTGGAAAAATAGTCTACAATAAATTCTTATCTATCTAGATCGAATTTAATTTGCCTTTAAGTAAAAGGAAAGAGGCTAGAGACTACATAAACTCTAAGTACAATTCTGTAGTAAGGTGGCAAGAGCAATTTGAAAATTAGGTGAGAAGAAAAAATTATGAGAAGAGTACCAAGATCTAGGAAAGGACCGTAGGCAAAAGGTTTGTAGTGTGAGCAGGGAGGAAGCAGATGAGACATAAATACTGCTGTGTACTCAAAAGAAGAGCCTGACAAAGCTAAAACACTTTCTAAACATTAACTTTTGATCCGATTCAGCAATCCCATGATGGACACATCAGTATAGCAAGTGGTAAAGTGAGGCGAAAGATAAAATTATGTGTCCACGCCAAGAAATAAAATTCAGTCATAAGTAATCTGCTTCTATGCCTCTTCACCCTTTACCGTGGCAGCATGAGCAGTCTGCAAGTGACTCTGTAAGTGCCTTTTGGGAGAGTAAATTGGTCACCAGTTCTGTGGTAGCTAGGAATGTGGAAACTGAGTCCAAACTAATAGTAGACATTAGAACCAATTCTAAGCTTGAAAAACACCTTTTTGGGAGTATCTCTCTTCTTGCTCAGGATGAAAGATTATATTTTTAAATGGCCCTTCTACTATGGCATGGTGGTCTCATTAAGATATTAGAAAGCCAGTGTCCTGGAAATAAAAAGCTTCAGCTTTCCCAGTGCTGAGTGCTTCAGTTTTGGAGAGTCATGAATTAGGCCAGATGTTCCAGAAGAAAATGACCAGTACTAAAGTTTGAGTTGATGGGTTTCCCTTTGTTGCCAGAGTGAGGGGAAAGGAGCTTTGAGAGTGTATGTCAAAGGCCTCTTTCCCTAGCAGGTGTGGAGTTTCCAGAAGAAACAAACGGACCTCCTCATCGCCTTTTATAAGCATAGAGTTACAAAGTTAGAAGCAGCTATGCATGAGGCACAGCAAATGCTGACCAGCCAGGACAAGTAAGTGACAAATAAAATCCCCAGATAGCTGATCGCTCCCCCACCCCACCCGCAAGAAACTGTAGTCTTTATTTCCTTGTGGTTGAAAAGTCTGAAAATTGCTCCATATGTATTTGTTTGTCTTGGGAAAATCAGGTATAGAATTTTGATTCCCTAAATCTCTATTTATTTTTATTTTTATCTTTCTTTCTTCCAGGGCCCCTCCTCACTTTATAGCTTTCTACTTCTACTTCTCTGTATCAAAAACTGCTTCTTCTGAGAAGTCAGATATAGCTGATTCACACTGATATCTCTGGGAGGATATATTTTGCAAATCTTAAGCTATAAGACGGAATCCTTGATGAAATTTTTAGACATCATCAGGCCAGGGTATGTGTGGAGAGGAAACAGAATTCTTTCCAAACTCCCCCTGAAATTATACCAAGTAACTGTTTAATTTGCCCACCTGATTGTTCTCTCCATCAAAACCTTGCCAGTGTCTCCTTGAACCACCAAATCCCTGATACAAATACCTTATATAGTTGCAAGCATCTCTCAGTAAGCATTCAAAAGATGTTAATAATAGTAATCAAGTTTTTTTTTTTTTTTACCCTTGACCTGCTTGAGCTGATTCTTTTCATCTTTTATCTAGAGAGTTGTCAGTCTTAAGGAAGGAGAATGGAGAACTGAAGAAATTTCTAGCCATGCTAAAGGTGAATGAAATAGATTTTTCTACTATTATTTTCTCAACTACTTTCCCCATTTATCTAGTTGACTGTATACAATAGTGTTTCCTAACCTTTTTCACATTATGGCACAAATAGGCATTGATAATTGTACAATGAGCACCCTGTAGTAAATGAATGAGACCACAGAAGACCTTGGAGGATTGAAATGATCAGTATGCAGCACACTTGTAACCCATTCTTTTTTTTTTTTTTGAGTTGGAGTCTCATTCTGTCACCCAGGCTGAAGTGCAGTGGCACACTCATGGCCACCACAGCCTTGACTTGGTGGGCTCTGGTGATCTTTTCGCTTCAGCCTTCCAAGTAGCTGGAACTACAGGTGTACGCTACCACACCATGCCCAGCTAATTTTTTTATTTATTGTAGAGATGAGGAGGTCTTGCCATGTTGTCTAGGCTGGTTCCAAACCCCTGGACTCAGGCAGTCCTCTCGTTCCCCACCTCCCAAAGTGTTGAGATTACAGGCATGAGCCATTGCATCCGGCTGTAGCCCATTCTTGAATATCAGTGAGTCATGATGTTCCAGTTGGGAAGCTCTTTTATAGAAAAGAGCAATTTAACATTTCTCTTCAAGAAACCCAAGACATTCCAGGACCCTTTCTCTCACTCACGCTTCATATCCTAGACATTTTTTTCTTCCTAAGAATATTTTATGTATTTATATAATTTTCCTGTTGATTCCATTTCTCTAACTATTTTAGCACATTGTAATATCTCATTTTCCTCTCTCTCCCAAGAGACTCCATATTTACCCACATATGTTAGTCTACAGGATTCCCGATGTGCTTTTAGAAGAACTAAAATGTTATTCCCTGAAAAAGAATAATTTCCTAAGGAAACATTGCTGCTATTTTTTCTCCTACTGGGACTCTTACAACCATGACTAGAGGGCACTACAGCTTAGTTATCTAACAAGGAACTTTGCAGCTTCCCACTCTCCTATGTTTTCATCTACAGGAATCTCCAAGTCGGTACCAAGGAAGCAGGTCAGTTTTATCAACTTCCATACTAGCCCCACCCCCTGAAAATTTCTGTTCTTTCTTGACTCTTGGCTGTGTGAGCTCTGAGAGTGAAAAAATGGTTGATAAATGTATTGTTCACTTCTCCAAGAAAGGGCTGAAAGTACTGAAAAGTGCTGAAGTTAAATTTTGATTGTAATGCTCGTCCTGGACTAATGTGAAATCCTACTCATCCTCCAAAATTCAGCAATGTTATTTCCTCTGTGAAGACTGCATCAGGCGGAGTTAGATGTTCTATTCGTTCATTCAATAGATATTAAGAGCCAACTGTTTATCAGGTACTGTGTTAGGTTCTGGATGTATAGCACCAGTTCTTTCTTTCTTTCTTTCTTTCTTTCTTTCTTTCTTTTTTTGAGTCAGATTCTCACTCTGTCGCCCAGGCTGGATGCAGTGGCACGCTCATAGACACCCTAGCTTCAACCTGCTGGGCTCAGAAGATCTTTCCACCTCAGCCTTCCAAGTAGTTGGAACTACAGGCTCACGCTACTATGCCCGGCTAATTTTTTGATATTTTGATTTATTGTAGAGATGAGGTCTTGCCAAGTTGCCCAGGCGGGTCTCGAACCCCAGGGCTTAGGCAATCCACTCACCTCAGCCTCCCAAGGCGCAGGATTATAGGCTGAGCCACCGAGCCCGGCTATCAGTCCTTTCTAATTGGTCATGTCTGTGCTCTACCAACTGTTAAATATTTTTAATATCAGCCTTGCACTTGGTGGATTAAAAAGACATGCCCCTGCACTCACGGAAGTGACAGTCTAGTGTTCTTTTGTACTTCTGTACTTCCTATACATCCATTACAACACTTAAATGTTGCTCTGATTATTATTTTTTCTCTCTCACTAGCCTGTGAGCCTCCCAGTTATTCTAATTATCTTTGTAATTTCAGAATCTAGGACATAAAGACCCAACATATGCTTGTTGAATGGGTCAATGAGAGGATGGAGGGATAAATGAATGGATGGGCAATAGAGAAGTGGAAAAGTTTTCACTTAGGGAGTTGGAGAGCAAAGCAGTCATATATGGAAGCTTAACTTTTATATTTGGGGATGATACCTGTACTACATGAGAATAAGCAATTTGTGCTCAGAGAGGAAGTTATTATTTCTGTGAACAATGATCTGCTTGATCCTCTGAAGTGGCACTTAACTTCTGTTTAGTGAGATTAGAACTGCCTTTTTTATTTTTCCTGCAGATTGACCACACCTCGACCAGTAGGCATTACTTCTCCATCACAGTCAGGTAGAGAACACTTTTTTGCCTAGATATCATGTGAGATGAATAACTATCCTTTCCTCATATGGAAGATGATATTGGCTTAGAGACCATAATGTGATTTTCCTAATCTTATATATGACATAAAAACATCATACAACCAGATAACTACTTGCAACAGATTGGCTAGGTAAGGCAGGGTACACCACTGATGACAGCTTTTTATTTTGCATTTTATTCTCTTTCAGTTACTCCACGACCCAGTTCACAGCACAGTAGCCAAGTGGTTAGGTGAGTAGATAGCCTACACAGCAACATTAAAACTGTTGGCAAAAGTTGGAAGATGAAAGTTACACCTAGATGTGTCTCTGACTGGGACTGAAGGTACTTTAGATCTATGTAAAAGTTTAACACCAGGTTTTTGGCCTTTTTTTCTTTTTGTCTCTCCTCATACAGCCGGTCCTCCTCATTGGAGTCTACTCCTTATAGAGAGACTGGCTTTGGTAACTTGGGACAAGTAAGTAATGTTTACCTTCTCTTTCCAGATTGAGATTTCTAATGCTAAATGAAAACAAAGATTTGTCAAGAATCTTAAATTTGTATTTTTTTTTGCATAAATTATCTGATGCCATGCCAGACCTTATTTTCTCTTGACACGAGAGACCTGTTGTTAGAAGCTGACACATAGAATAAATAGGGGTACAAATAATGGACGTGTTCAAAGACTGAGTTGTGTTCATTTTGGAAAGAGTAAAGAGTATGAATGCTTCTTAGACTAATATGCCTACTCTGGGAGAACAATATATGCTTGAATGTGTAGATATAGATACATAGCAGGGAAAAGGGAAATTAGAGAACCAGGATATACTTATTAATTGATGTTTATTTGTCCATCAGGGAGGCAGAGGCTTTCAGGGAAGGAGCACTCCCAGAGACTCTTATAATGGTGAGAGGGGAAAAAGGGTGCCAGAAGTCAACATATTCGTGCAGAGACCTGTGGATTTCTGGTTTACTATGTATAATTTTATGCCATTTCACTTTCTTTTTTCCAAAAAGTGATTGCAGGTATCCAGACATATATCACAAGTTTTCAAATAATGTTTTTGTTCTCCAACTGACAAGATAAAAATAAAAATGTGAGCAGTAGAAAGTCATTGACAACCTCTGGTCAGGAGTTGGAAGGATAACTTTTGAATAAAATAATTGACTTGCATTTTTAAAATTGCCACAAGATGGCAGTACAAGTTAAGTGTAAAAGGAAGATGAACACGATGCCAGTTGTTAGCCTAAAGGTTATCTGGTTTCTCCACTGTGTAGTAAACAAAAATATTTCAGTGAAGAAATACTTTGGTTCCACCCGCTTAATTTCTTATCCATATCCCATTAGAACCATTACTGTTGTGCACTTTTTTTTTTTTGAGTCCGAGTCTCACTCTGTGCCCAAGTTGGAGTGCTGTGGTATGCTCACAGCTACTGCAGTCTCCACCTGTGGGGTTCAGGCAATCCTTCTGCCTCAGTGTTTCAAGTAGCTGGAACTACAGACACGCACCATCACACCTGGCTAATTTTTTTTATTTTCTGTAGAGACGAGGTCTCACCAAATTGCCCAGGCTGGTCTTGAACTCCTAGGTTCGTTCAGGCAATCCTCTTGCCTCCGCCTCCCAGAATGCTAGGATTATAGGCATGAGTCACCATGCCCGGCCTGTTGAATATTATTTTCAAGGGCATTAACCAGCCCCTAGCAAACAACTATCAGAGAGGATTTCTCTTTCTTTCACAAGAAGACGAATTTGAAATTCCTAATCCTTTCATTAAAAAAAAAATTTCACCAAGTAGTCTCCCTCCAAATCTTTCACATTCACTTCTCTGAAAAATGTAGATGTTCTAGTTAATTTATTTGTTAGGTTTGGTAGCCACGTTCCTTCTTTCATTCCTAATTTTAGTAATTGGAGTCTTTTCCTCTTTTCCTGGTCAGTCATCACACAAAAACCAAACTTTTGGTTTTGGTGAGTTTCTTTATTGTCATTCTAGTCTCTATTTCACTTATTTCCTTCCTTCTGGTTGTTTGGGGTTTAGTTTTTCTTTTTATAGTTTCTTAAGGTTAGATTATTGATTTGAGTTCTTTTTAAATATAGATGTTTTCAGTCATAAATTTTAATTTAGCACTGATTTCACTGCATTCTATAAGGTTTGTTATGTTGTGTTTTGTTTTTATTCATCCCAAGTATTTTACAATGTCCCCTGTGAATTTTTTGACCCATCAGTTATTTAGCAGTGTGTTGTTTATTATTTATATATTTGTGAATTTCCCAAATGTCCTGCTATTATTGATTCTGAATTCCATTTCATTGTGATTGGGCACATATTTATTTAAATCAGTGATTTAAATCCTTTTAAATTTGTGGCCTATGGAAGGCCGAGGCGGAAGGATCGCCGGAGCCCAGCAGGTCGAGGCTGCGGTGGCTGGGAGCGGCCACTGCACTCCAGTCTGGGTGATAGAGTGAGACTTAACATATAGTCTATCCTGGATAATGTGCAGTTGGGAAGAATGTATAATCTGCTATTGTGGGTGGAGGAGTCTATAGATTTTGTTAGGTTTAGTTCGTACAAAGTGTTGTTTGATTGGTATACTTCTTTTTCCTTGCTGATCTTCTGTCCAGTTTTTCTGTCCATTATTGAAAGTGGGGTATTGAGCCAGTCCCAGTGGCTCAGCCTGTAATCCCACGTCTTTGGGAGGCTGAGGTGAGTGGATTGCCTGAGCCTGAGGGTTCGTGACCTGCCTGGACAACTTGGCGAGACCTCATCTCTACAGTAAATCAAAAAATTAGGGCGTGGTAGCGCATGTCTGTAGTTCCAGCTACTTGGAAGGCTGAGGCGGAAGGATCGCCAGAGCCCAGCCCAGCAGGTCGAGGCTGCGGTGGCCAGGAACAGCCACTGCACTCCAGTCTGGCTGACGGAGTGAGACTCCAACTCAAAAAAATAAAAAATAAAAAAAAGAAAGTGGGGTATTGAAATCACCAACTATTATTATTAAATTGTCTAATTTTTTCTTTAATTCTGTCAGGTTACTTCATGTATCTTAGGACTCTGTTGTTAGGTGCATATCCAAGGAGAGACCCCCAAAACCAGAATTTACTTATTTTAAAAATTGTATATTTATCCTTACATGTTTAAACTTTAGTCATCTTTAAAGTACTCTGACGCAATATACCTATTGAGACACTTTTTCCAGTGCTCAAAACAGTTTTTGAACCGTCAGTTTTGATGTCTTCTAATACTTCTGCCATTTTTTTGTTTTACCTCTTTCACATTGGTAAAATGTTTCTCTTTGAGGACTTTTTTCATCCAGGGAAACAAAAAAAAGTCACTTGGGGCAAAATCGGGTAAATAGGAAGGGTGGGCACAGGGGTCATGCTGCTTTTGGTCAAAATCTGCTGAATACTCAGTGTGGTGTAGGCAGGTGCACTTGTAAATCACCCAGCATGAAATGGGCAAATGCATTGAATCTCCAGAAAAAAATTCACTGAAGCAGAACGCAGCCTCTTACAACAACACTAGCTGGTACACTGATGCTGATGGGTTTCCTAGAACAATTACCTTGCAGGGGAAGCCTGTACCATAAGGAACCTGCCCTCCAAAAAATTATTCCATTTTTGGGGGGTGTGGTCCCCCTGTGTGTAAGTGTTGTCTTCTTGATAGATTGACTCTTTTGTCATTATTTGCCTTTCTTTGTCTCTAGTAATAATTTTATCTTAATTAAAGTCTATTTTGTCTGATACTGTCATAGCCACTCTTTCGTTCACTGTTGGCATGGACTATCTTTTTTCATCCTTCTACTTTCAACCTATATGCATCTTTAAATCTAAAGTGAGTCTCTGGTAGATAATGCATAGTTGGACCTGTCTTTTAATCTGTCTGCCGGTTTCTGCCTTTTAATTAATTTATATTTAAGGTAATTACTAACAAGGAGAGGTTGACTTCTGTCTTGTTGCTATTTGTTTCCTATATGTCATGCTTTTTGATTAGCCTATTCTTTGCCCAACTGATATCTCCTTAGGCAGCCAAACAAGGGCTAATTGTTTTCAACGAACACTCCTGAAGAGAAGTTTTTCTGCACTTAGTGTGTTCTGAGCTCTAAGTCCTGGTTAGCTTAAGTTCCAAGTTGTCTAATAAAGACAACCTTGGCTGGGTGCAATGGTTCATGCCTGTAATCTCAGCACTTTGGGAGGCTACAGGAATGCTTGAGCCCAGGAGTTTGAGACCAGCCTAGGTAACATACCAAGACCTTGTCTCTACAAAAAAGGTTTTTAAAATTGAGTCTAGCGGCCGGGGTCAGTGACTCAGCCTGTAATCCCGCGCTTTGGGAGGCCGAGATGAGTGAATTGCCTGAGTCCGTGGGTTCGAGACCCGCCTGGGCAACTTGGCAAGACCTCATCTCTACAATAAATCAAAAAATTAGCCGGGTGTGGTAGCGCGTACCTGTAGTTCCAGCTACTTGGAAGGCTGAGGCGGAAGGATCGCCGGAGCCCAGCAGGTCGAGGCTGCGGTGGCCGGGAGCGGCCACTGCACTCCAGTCTGGGTGACAGAGTGAGACTCCAACTCAAAAAAAAAAAAAAGTTGAGTCTGGCATGGTGGTGTGCACCTGTAATCCTAGCTACTCAGGAGGCCGATGCGGCAGGATTGCCTGAGCCCAGGAGGTCGAGGATGCAGTGAGTCATGATCTTGTCACTGCACTCCAACCTGGGTGACAAAGTGAGACTTCAACTTAAAAAAAAAAAAGCCTTGAAAGTGAGGTCTTTCAGGGAACCACGAGACAGGTCAAATAATGACTATTCTCTGAGAATGAACTTTGAAAACGCTCCAGCCCTGTTCCATTCCCTTCAGTGACTGCCAGCCTGCTGGTTTTCAAGGCTATAGTGGAGCTGGAGAAGGAGAAATGGCAGTAGAGGAAGTTAAAATGCCATAAAGCTTGCTGTTTTTACTGACATTCAGCTATTTTTCTTGAGTAAACGTTTTCCAGGTTGCTACAAGCCCTTTGTTAATTTCCAGAGTTCTGTAAAAGTTGACTTTGAACATTATGCCAATTTTCTCATTGCTTTTATGGAGCAGAGACTTTTTGGAGGTCTTTGCCCTACATGTTTTGTTGATACCAGTTCTAGCCAATTTTTTTGACTTGGAGTCTCACTCTGTTGCCCAGACTGGAGTGCAGTGACCACTCCCAGCCACCACAGCCTCGACCTGCTGGGCTCTGGCGATCCTTCCACTTCAGCCTTCCAAGCAGCCGGAACTACAGGCGCGCGCTACCACACCTGGCTAATTCAGACCTAACCGATTTAATGATCTGTTGTCTTTACCTATTCTCTTTGGTAATCTCCATCTTAGAGGGGAAGTCAAGGCACAGATACATTAGAGCATATCAAGGCAGTGATGGATCCTGGCTCACAGACTCATGAAGGGAGAGGAAAGCACATTTCTGAGATACTGCTAGGCAATTTGTGAGCTTTTTCACTTGCCATTAGCCCCCAAGCCTAACATATATACCAAACATTTTTGATCCTTAAGTCCTCTGCCCTGGCTCCTTGAATCTCTTCTCCAGCTTGTCAATTATATCATGGGCTCATTTTTATGCTTTCCAGAAACCCCTTCACCAGCTTCAACTCATAGCCTGTCTTATAGGTGAGTAACACTATGCTTTCTTTCCTTTGGGATCTGTTCACACTTACACTTTGCCAACAGCCTTGGGGTTACTTCTCCACTGGTTTGTACCACTGAAGTATATAATCTGCTTCGTAAACAGAAGAGAAAGTTGAATAACAATTCAACTGTTTAATATATATCTGAATTCTTTTATTCTTGGTTGCAAGCAGGGGATTTTTTTTTCCTCTCTGGCCTAACTGTATAGGCTTTTCCTTTGCATATGTTTGTTATCTTCATCTTTCCTTTTCTCTGTTGATGCTTCTATTTTCCCTCCTTAGACCTTCATCTGCCTCCTCTGGACAGGGGATTTTTAATTTCAGACCACCCTTAAATGGGGATCCAGGCCACACAAGAGTCTTCACTCCCAACAATCCTGGTAAGTTAAATAATATTCCCAAAGGAGTGGAGCATCAACTATTTTATACTAAAATGAAGATTTTAAAGGTGACAAGAATTTGGAATTTGCCCCTCAAAGAGCATTGTCTCCAATTTGACCCCTCAATATTCTTTAAGAGCCATCCCATTTCCTTCACAGTGAAGGAAAGCTCTGGATTTTGCCTGGTAGCTTACCCTGTCACCAGTTGAGTCCGACTATTTAAACTGTGGGATTAAACTGGCTTTTTTTGTATTTTTCCATAGCTCATCTAAGTATTTATATTACCTCTCTCTCATTCCACTTATGGTTAAACTCAAATCCCAGACCTCTCTGCCTGTACCCTGTCCTCACAGGAGAAGAATGAACTTTATTTGAGACAGGTTTTCGCTGTGTCACCCAGGCTGGAGTGCAGTGGCGTGATCATGGTTCATTGCAGCCTCAGCCTTCTGGGCTCAGGCAAACCTTCCGCTTCAGCCTCCCAAGTAGCTTGGACTACAAGCATGCACCACCATACCTGGCTAATTAAAAAAATAATTGTTTTAGAGACAAGGTCTCACTGTTGCCTAGGCTGGTCTTGACCTACTGGACTCAAGTGTTCCTCCTGCCTTGGCCTCCCAGAGTGCTGGGATTATAGGCAATAGCCACTGTGCCCAGCCAAGAATGGACTTTATAATCCACTTCTCAGATTGCTTAGTTAATAGACTTTTCCCTTCTGAGTGGTATTCCTTCAATTAAGGACTATCTCATCACTATGACCCACAAGAGAAATTGCTCAAGTAAGTTGTCTTTTACCATTCCATTCTATCCTTCAGGTCAGAGAGAGAGTAGAATCACACCCACACTAGACAGTCTTCCCAGTTTCCAGCTACCAGTCCTGCAGGTGAGGCTTGGCTAGTCTAACTTGTCTGTGCATAAAAACTTATAGTTAAGCCTGTACACTAAATACCTCATTGTGCTCTCATGTAAGGGTGGTGGAATATAAAATAATTATTGGCAGCCAGGGGTGGTGGCGCCCACCTGTGGTTCCAGCCACTTGGAAGGCTGAAGCGGAAGGATCATCTGAGCCCAGCAGGTTGAGGTTGCAGTGGCCGTGAGCATGCCACTGCACTTCAGCTTGGGTGACAGAGTGAGATTCCAACTAAAAAAAAAAAAATTATTGGCATCATGATTGGGAGCAGGGGGTGGAAGTGGATAATATACTCATCAACTATGTTTATTTCTGGATTTCACTTTTTAGCTTTGGATATATTGTCACATTGTCAGTGTTAACAAGCAGCAACACTGTTCCTTGTCCTAATTTGTTATAGTTTTTCCATTTGCTTATCATTTCTGCTATGCCTGATTACTATCAAATATGTTGATTCTCCTTCCTGTCAAAAGCAGGAGAATGACATGAGTTTTAACTATGGTAACCATATGTTCACAATTTTCCAGAATGGTCTCAATTGCAGATTCTATCCTATTGTCAGATTAGCTTCCTGGTTTGGGTTTTTTAAATTAAATTACATGGTAGTGAAGGGCTTTAAACTGAGCAGTCTTGGTCTGGGTGAAAAAAGTATAGACACAGACATTCCCAGTAGTTTCACAAGAAAGTATTTTCAATGGAATATATCCTTTGGATGGAGGTATTGCTTGAACTAGAAAAAAACCACAGTTACTTCTAAGAGGTGGCTAAAAAAATGTTTTGTAAATGTAAGGGAATATGATTCTGATCCAAGCAACAAAAGGAAAAGGGCATGGTGACAAAGAGAGCTTTGTAAGGAACTCTATTACATGAAAAGTCCAATCTTGCCTTTTAACTTTTATGGCTTGGGTTTTGAGGACATTTAGGCCCTTTTTCTGCTCCAAGCTCCTGGTGTCCCCAGGGACAGTTCCTTCGTACTAAGATAGATATATATTTTGCTCCCATATTCCCGAATGCCCTTTATTTTCATCTGCAAGAAATTAAGGTTTAAGCATTAAGAGACAACACTAGAAAGATAGCATCCCTTCCCCTAAGATCCTCACAAATGGAGGAATTAACTTACAGATGGGAAAAAAAAAAAGACTTATAAAGATCTATAGCTGGGCTCGGGCTCGGTGGCTCAGCCTGTAATCCCGTGCCTTTGGGAGGCTGAGGTGAGTGGATTGCCTGAGCCCACGGGTTCGAGACCCACCTGGGCAGCGAGACCTCATCTCTACAGTAAATAAAAAATCAGCCAGATGTGGTAGCGTGCACCTGTAATTCCAGCTACTCGGAAGGCTGCGGCGGAAGGATCGCCGGAGCCCAGTGGGTGGAGGCTGCGG
>NW_007253869.1:585229-590596 GCF_000164805.1 Carlito syrichta | reverse complement strand
AACAAAAAAAAAAAAAAAAAAAAAAAAAGATCGATAAGATCTACAACTTAAACAAGCTGTAAAAACAACGACAAACATTTATGAGACAAATATTTAGGAAAACTGAATATCTGTTGGACATTTGATATTAAAGAATTATTTTGTTTTTGAGTTGGAGTCTCACTCTGTCTCCCAGGCTGGAGTGTAGTGGCACACTCATAGCCACCACAGCCTCAACCTGCTGGGCTCGGGCAATCCTTCCACCCCAGCCTTCCAAGTAGCTGGAACTACAGGCATGCGCCACCGTGTCTGGTTAATTTTTTAAAAAATGTATTGTAGAAACAAGGTTTTGTCAAGTTGCTCAGGCTGGTTTTGAACCCCTGAGCTCAGGCAATCCTCTCATCTCGGCTTCCCAAAGTACTGGGATTACAGGTGTGAGCCACTGTGCTCAGCCCCTAAAGAATTGTTAATATTGGGATTTTTAAAGATATGATGATATTGTGTTTGTTTTTAAAAATAGCCTTTATCTTTTATAAATACATACTAAAATACTTATGGATGAGATGTCTGGATTTTGCTTTAGTATACTTTGGTAGAGGGGGCAGTGGGAGAATAGAAATAAAAGATTAGCTATGAGTTATTTGAAGTTGGTGATGGGTACATAAGTTCATTCACTATGCTATGTATTTTTTGAAAAATTGAAAGCTTAAAAAACAATTATTGAAGAAAGTGCCACATCCCTAGAGGCATAAGAATTCTGTCTTCCTGGTAATCATCTCTGGGTAAAATAGTCATGTGTTCCAGGTCTTCGAAAGCAGTTAAGATTTTCAAATATTTGACCTTATCATCACTATAAGCCACTGAAATGCCCCAGAGTTTAATAAGTAACAAAGTCTTTGTCACACTAGAGGTATCAAATCTTAATTTGGAAAAGTTATCACGCAATGGACAAAGCTATGGGGAAGCAACAGCAGGAATTTCTGTCCCAATAAACTTCATATAATAGCTTGAGAAGGATTTGCCCGTTTTGTTGTTATTAACACCCATATCTGCCTTCCTGTTCTCTGCTGCAGACTCTCCACCACCAACAGGGGCAGATGGGATTTGCCAGTGGGAGAGAAGCATGGACCACTTCCAGATAGACCATCTTTAAGGTCTGATGTATACATACTGCTAAAGGATGACTGTAGCATCCAGTACCCTCTAGGGATGATGGCCTTGGAAAATTTTCCCTTGCTTTGTGTCCTGGTTTCACTCTATTCCTTATTCTTTCTGGATCTTTATTCACCTTTATTACCTCCCAAGAAGGGGTCAGGGATTATAAAAGGATAGTGCTTCAGGAAGACGTTTATATATATATATATCTCAGAAGATATAAGTAGCTCCCCTCATTTCTTCCAATTTGAAACAAAGGTTGTAAAAATAATTATTGGCATCATGATTGGGAGTGGGGGGGGTGGAGGTGGATAATATACTCATCAACTATGTTTATTTCTGGATTTCACTTTTTAGCTTTGGATATATTGTCATATTGTCAGTGTTAATAAGCAACAACTCTACTCCTTTTCCTAATTTATTTTACCTTTTCCATTTGCTTATCATTTCTTCTATGCCTAGTTACTATTAAATATGTTGATTCTCCTTCCTGTCAAAATCAGTTGGAGATACTGGTTTTCAGCTTACTAAAGTATATAGGTAATAAAATAAAGAGGACACACTTTTATTGCTACTATAACTCTATTGCTATTACAAGCTCTAGAATCGTGGAATGGGCAAAGAACATTACCACTGAGATCAAACATTTATTCTACTTTGGTAACTAAAAGGCAGAAATGAGGAATGAAACAGGTGGGCCATTCACAGGCAGGCCTTAAGCAAAAATATTGCAGAAACATAAAACATAGCAGGCATCTGCCAGAAATGAATTAGGTCTTGGGAATGGTCTTATACTTGAACTAGGATCCCACTACCCTTTCTGGTGCTTTGAATTTATTCTTAAAGGCATTTCTAGACACCTTCTTTTTTTAAGCAAGAGCCTGTGCCATAGCAAGTAGCATTACCTCCAAGACCGTTGTATCTGTCACTCTTGAAGCCTCAGAAATTTTAATCATTATCATCTGATGACTGGAAAACAATCTGCCTGCTAATGGATGCTGACCAACTGCCTTCTAAAATTTTTCTAATTTACCTCAGTAAGTTCTGCCCCTTCAAAAAATAAATTAAAAGTATACTAAGAATGTTACTAGATTTGGCTCCATTAATCCCTAGACCACAGAAGTGGCAAAGTGGAGAAGAGAGAAACACTTTTATTTTTGGTCTTTTTATTATTAGTCTAGCAACTTGGGGCTTCCACTCTTTTTACTTGTAGATGATTAACCTATTGATGATATCTGTTTGCTTTATATCTGATCCCAATGATGAAAACCATTCTAAAACATCAATAATTAGTTCAGTTAAAGACCATGGTCCCCCCAGTCCCTAAGACAGATCTTATAAAGAATGGGAAAGTCTTTTGTGGACATCAATTGACAGCAAAAAGATAAAAAATTAGTCTCTATCAAGCTGGACAGAAGGTAGTGTCAGGTATGTAAAACCAAACCTAAAACCTACCTCCACTGCCCTTCAACCAGAAGAAATCATTCCCTCTCCTCTACCCCTCTGTGATATAATTCTACTTTTTTTTAAAGGACATATCCCCTAGTTCCCACCTCCAATAAATACCAAGTCTAAATTATTCTCCACGCAATTGTTCAACTTTTTCACAAACTCTGTAACAAATAGTGATTTACCCTGAGATAAATAGTGAACAGAGTAGGGACTTTGGAGATTAAAAGCTACAAGGCAAAGTGGTCCCAGTATCGAAACGAAAATATTCTGCTGTGATTCAGGAACGAAGCAGGCAAAACATATAAAGTCAAGTTGGCATGTGGAAGAGGAAGTATTTGTGATGAGACTGGGACATATTGAGAATCTTTTTCTTGAGACGAGGTCTCACTATGTTGTTCAGGCTGGTCTTGAACTCCTGGGACCCTCCCACCTCTGCCTCCTAGAGCACTGGGATTACAGGTATGAGCCATCACGCCCGGCATATATTGACAATCTTAGTTGTATTATGCACAGATGTGTGCTCAGGAAAGAAGGAGTGCAAGGCAGCCTTATATTTCAGGGAAAACGGTGGGATTGGGGATGCCTTGGAATCACCAATTGAATCAGAATTCTTTACTCCTCCTTTCCAATCCTCCTGTAGACGTGGGGCCAAGGTCTGGCTTCTCTATATAGTACACTAAGGGAAAACAGCAGACATGAGGTGGGCAAGAGCCATTTCCCAGCCTATAGTTTGTCAAGATCCTTAGCACTTCCTACATTGAGGCTAGAGGCCTGGATTTCTGCTGATGCACCCCCAACCTTACTTTGTGTCCTATGGTCATCCTCCCTGGTCCACCCTCACTACTGCCCACCCTGAAGAACACAAAGCTTTTTAGTTCTTTGCAACAAGATAATTAAAAAACGTGGTTTCTTTGTTTAAACAGTTACTAATTTAGATCGTCTTTTAGTAACAGACTTCCCCTCCCCTGGATCCCCACTCAGTCTTGTATGATCACATCCTCCTCCTCCTCCTCCTCCTCCTCCTCCTCTTCCTCCTCCTCTTCCTCTTCTTCCTCATCATTTTCTGGCAGTTCCTCCTCCTCCTCTTCATCATCTTCATCTAGACAAACTACCACCTCAGCTGGCTGAGGTAATCTAGAGTCAAACCAGTCTAGTACCTGCTGCGCACTAAGCCTTGACGCCTGACTCAATTGAGGGATGTCAGTTTGCCGTAGCTGTTGGTGGGCTGCCCAGTACCTCTCCAAGGGTTGTATATCTGGTGGGGGTGGAGGAATCGGCCGAAGTGGTGTCTCAGCCTTTTCATTCATGGAGCGAGTTGGTGGTGGTGTGGAAATTGCTGAATCTTGGAAACTAGGGGCACCAGGTACTGCATTGTCCCGAAACCATTTTAGTTGCCCATGCTTCAAAGCATAGCGTGTATCACCAAACCACTGAATGATCTCAGGCCGAGGTAAACCAGTGATCTGTTCTAATTTGTGGTAATCCTCACGCCGTGCCCATTGGCACTGTAAAAAAAAGGATTTGAGGATAGCCAGCTGCTCTTTGGTTTTGCGCTTAGTCTTTCGCTGGCGTTGCATATCTGGAGAAAGGTACTCCGTGGGGCCGACCCTACCTGGTACTGAGTTATGCCGTAGTCCTTGGGGCCAGGCTGGCTCCCGCTGTGGGGGTAGTGCCTGTTCACTGGGAGACTGTGACTGTGGGATACAGCCTGGTGGCTGGAGGGGTTTAGAGGTGGCAGTAGCTCCATTAGCCAGTACTTGGAAAGAAGAAGAGGTAGAGGAAGAAGAAGGAGCCACACTAGATGCCAACTCCTCCTTACAACTGCTGGCAAGTACTGAGATTGGTGGGGGCTTATCCCGAGCACGTGGCTGGTGGACAGCTGTGGAGTGGTTCCAGGAAGCAGTGCCTATACCATGTGACTGGCTGGGACCCCTGCCTGCATGCTCCTTAGAGAGGCCACTGCTTTGAAGATCTTGCCAAAAATCTGATTGGTGGGGAAATGCTCCACTGCCAGGTGTCATCATGGATTCCTTTGCTTTCTGGTGACTTTGTGGCAGTGATGGTATCTGAGAGGATTCCTTGGGCTCTATTTTCAATCCTTTCATCTGGTTGGGCTCACTAAGCGCCAGAGGACCTATTCCAAGACCAACTTGTTCTGGAGGTGGCACTGGAGAAGGCGGCACCTCCTCTGGAGGCCGTCCTGCGTGATGAGTAAAAGAGAGAAGGGATTTAAAATGGAGTTGGTCCCGGTGATAGACCACTCGGGCTCGAGTCTCTTCTATTTCTTCAGATGACCAGCTAATGCCACAGCGGAGGCGCTGGGCCATAAACCAAGTCTTGACTTTCTCCATCTGCAGCCCATAGCGTAGGCAGAGAAGGGCAATATCTGCTAGGCTAGGATAAGGAAAGTAGCTGAAGGTTTGTAGCAGGTGTTCATTGCCATCCAGCTCACTGGTCTGGGCTGCTTGAGTCCACACAAGCTGTAGCTCCTCAGAGATTGGAGGAAGGCAGATGAGACCCGTTGGTGAGCTATTAAGACTGCTGGCCTCTTTATTAGGAGGCATGGTGCCTTCTGACTTATGCCCTTCAGAGATAGCTGAAATAAGAAGAAAAACAGCTTAATCATTGGGGCACGTCTTCTGGCATATTGTTCAATTTCTACCAAACTAACCTTACTGCTGAACACCAAAACAATTGAGTTTCTATTTGTATTGTGTTGCATTGCTTTTTTTTTTTTTTTAGTTGAAGTCTCACTCTGTCACCCAGACTGGAGTGCAGTGG
>NW_007253869.1:566844-584958 GCF_000164805.1 Carlito syrichta | reverse complement strand
CAGCCTGTAATCCCTGTGCTTTGGGAGGCCAAGGTGAGTGGATTGCCTGAGCCCATGGGTTTGAGACCTGCCCGGGCAACTTGGCAAGACTTCATCTCTACAATAAATTAAAAATTAGCCGGGCATGGTAGCGCGCGCCTGTTCCACCTACTTGGAAGGCTGAGGCGAAATGACTGCAGGAGCCCAGCAGGTCGAGACTGCGGTGGCTGGGAGCATGCCACTGCACTCCAGTCTGGATGATGGAGACTCCAACTCCAACAAAACAAAACAAAAAACAAATAATTTCTCATTTAATTTTATAACTCTGTGAAGTCATCAGAGCCTGCTGTAATTCCCATTTTATGTATGAAAAAACTAAAATTCATCCAATTTAAATGACCCCAAGTCACATGACTGGTGAGTGTCGTTACCAAAACAAAAATATGTCTTTAAAGGTTAAGAAGGACAACTGATCCTGAGACAGCCTATTTTTCCAACTCAAACTCACTATGGAATTATCCTCCAACTTTCACCTTCTAAATTCATGGAACAAGAATTACCAAATGAAGACAACCACAAAAAACAAGAGGAGTAGTAATCTGAGAACTGTTAGTAACTATTTTTAGAGACAAGGTCTCACTACATTACCCAGGCTGGAATGCTGTGGCTATTCACAGGTGCAATCATTGTACGCCATAGCCTCAGATTCCTAGGCTCACTCTTGCCTCAGCCTCCCAGTAGCTGGGACTACAGGCATGCACCACCACGCCTGGCTTGTTACTAAGTCTTTCGCTCCTAACAATTTATGATTACCTTTAGAATGTGGAAAAATAGGTTGGGAATACAACTGACATATATCCATAAGGTAGGAAAGTACTGACCTCTGCCCAGCCCCCTTTTTTCCTTGCCTTTTTGGTGGTGGAGTGTTGGGGGGGAGGGGAATAATACCCTTTAAGCTCTAAGCCCAAACCTGATAGCTTTATTTTTCCCATCTCTGAGTTACATGGGAGATAAGGATCAGAGATCTGGGATAAATGAGGCTCACCCCACTCCTTCCCGGGTTTAGGTTATGTGAAAGTGGAGAGGGGAATGTTTCTTCCCCCAAGTCAGCCTCAGAACAAAGGTTATCCCCTCCCCCAATCTTTGTCTTTTCCAACAGCTCAGCCTCTCTCCAGGGAGCCCAGAGAGCTCCCTTAGACTCTAACAGCCCCCTTCACACAGTGCAGAAGGCCTCCAGCTCTTATCTTTTCAGCCCAGCTTTCGCCTCAAGACCAGGTGGACAAGCTCATTACACACTGTAACCAGCTCCTGCAAGCTACCTGGCAGCACCACTGCTACTAGGATTATGGGTGTGAAGACTGCAGGGATAGCCCCAGCTGTGCTTCATTCCTGAAATATATCCCAGAGTATTCTGTTGACAATTTTAACTCAGCTCCCTATGTGTGTTAGAGACCCTGTAATGCATCTGTCACCCTTGACTCTCAGGGAAATCGGAATCCCGTCTGTATTTATAAGTATTGCTTCTGATTTGCTAAGGATAGGACAGGATTCCTATGTAAATGCTACATGATAAATTGTGAAAATAAATCTCAAATACATAAATTTAGAGCAACAAAATATCAGGGATTTTACACTATGATTTAAAAAATCTAAAAGCATTTTAATGTGTCACCATTCCCTTTGAACAAGCAAATCTAACAAACTGAAGGCCATGCAGATCCTAAAAGCAATACAGCTTGAAGATGCCTTAAGAGGGTACATGGAAGCAGCATGGTGTGGTGGGTAGAAATATGAATTATTGAGTAAGGCCACCTCTGAGTTTGAATCCCAGTTCTGCCACTTATCAGCTGTATGATCTTGGGCAAAAGTTATTGAACTGATGTAAGCCTCAAAGTATAAAAAATTTTCCTCATGTGTAAAAAATTGAGATAGTGCCGAGTATATATAAATAGTACTGTATGCTAGGCATTATGCAGAGGCAGGGCATAAAGTACCTGTTAGAGATGTAAGTCCAGGGTGATGCAAATCAGAGACTGATTGCAGCTCTACCACTTTCTAGATGCTTAACTTTGCTAAGCCTTAGTTTCTCTTCAGAAAAAAAAGCTCCTACCTGGTAAGTTTATGAATAAATGAAAAAGTGCGCTTGAAATTATGCCCAGAACAAAAGTAAAAGCTCAATGAACAGCAGCTTTTATCATTACTTCAATTTCAAGGGGCACTTCTAAGATAATGCTCTTCCCAGACAACGGGGAAAGCAGGACAAAGACTGAATCCTTTAAAATCACTGATTTCAATCTGTTTTTGCAGAGACCTAATTCTAGCTAGCAGTGGAGGAAACCAGGGTATCCATGATTTTATACTTTTTATATTTGGATACAATTTAAGAATGGTTTTGCTGCTTTAAAAATGTATGAATACCAGCCGGGTGCAGTGGCTCAGCATGTAATCCCAGCACTTTGGAAGGCTGAGGCAAGAGGATTGCCTGAGCTGGGGGCTTGAGACCAGACTGGGCAACTTGGGGAGACCTCATCTCTACAATAAATCACAAAAACTAGCTGAGTGTGGTGGTATGCGTCTGTAGTTCCAGCTACTTGAAAGGCTGAGGCAGAAGGATCGCCTAAGCCCAGCAGGTTGAGGCTGTGGTGGCCATGAGTGTGCCACTGCACTCCAGCCTGGATGACAAGAGTTAGACTCCAACTCAAAAAAAAAAAAAAAAAAAGTATGAATATCACTGCTTTAGAATTGCATCCATAATTTGAACCCTTTTTTGATTGGCATGTGAATTGTCAGTGTGACAGCTCCACATTTCCCCTCCCCAGGTTCATCCTGGACAAAGTTGAGGAGTGGCCTATGAGGCACTGCTTGTATGGCCAAGTGCTAAACTGCCATTTAGAAACTGTGGCCCACCAGGAACACCACCATTCCAAGCTGAATACCTTATGAAGGCAATGTTGGACATTGACTTAACCTTATTTGTGTCCTGTTATAGAGATACAACACTTTTGATTTGCAGAAAATGTAGCATAAGGAACAAAGCAGTCCAATGGGAGGATTTAGACTGTTAGATGAGAATATAAGGCAGGCACAGCAATAAGCCTCACAAACTATAAGGAAGCATTTTGCTTTCATTCATGTCGTTTGATTATCTTTCAGATTTTCAGCATCCACTTGATATTTCATTGTAACATGCAAAACTGCAAAATAACATATGTGGTATTTCTTTTTCACTTACACAAAACACAAGTTATAGAAAACTTGCTGAAACAGAATGGCAGCTTAAATCAAGGCACAGCTTCCAGGTTACTTCCTTGGAAGAATCTGGCTTTGAACTAGGAGAAAACTACCAGAGTAGCTCATGAGAATTCTATCAAGTAGGGTAGACCCTATAGTAATCAAAACCACAATGAAGACAGTATAGTGCTTTGTGTTCTTGTGTCTCCATTTTGGTTTAGGTAGAAAAAGAAGGGAATCAAAGCTGGAGAAATAAGGAGTTCTAGGGCAGAAATGGTCGTGGTGGTATTTATTCTGAATAATTACCAAATGTACACCCTTATTAAATATGCCTACTTTGGGAGGCCCAGGCGAGTGGATTGCCTGAGCGTGCAGGTTTGACCAGCTTAGATAACTTGACGAGAATTCGTCTCTACAATAAATAAAAAATTAGCTGGGTGTGGTAGCGCGTGTCTGTAGTTCTGGCTACTTGGAAGGCTGAGGTGGAAAGATCACCGGAGCCCAGCAGGTCGACGCTGGGGTGGCCATGAGCATGCCACTGCACTCCAGCCTGGGCAACAAGAGTAAGACTCCAACTCAAAATAAATAAATAAATAAAATAATAAAATAAATATGCCAGATATACCCTACTGCTACTTAAAGTCCATGTTTACACAGTGCTAGGAAAAAGAGAACTTAGAACTTTAGGTTTGAATCTAGGCTCAGGTGTTAAAGTAGGAGACAGTTAAAGTGGGAGACCAGGTATGGTCCTGCATAATTCCCCAAATCTTTTAGAGATCTGAAATACTACATGAAATGTGTTTGGTGATACAGTTTTAAGGGACTTAGAGACTTTTAGTGATACTCAATTTATATGCTTAACTTTTTGGATCCTGAACCTCTTTGAGAATCAGATATAAGTTACAGACCTTTGGAAAGCTATGACTATCCCCCCTGCCAAAAAACATATACACTTAAACAGTGAACTCAGGGGGTTTGCTGACTGCTAGAAGCCAGTTTAAGAATTTCTTCTCTGCCTTATAGCCTTCTCAATTTTACTAAAGGCGATAGTGTAATCACTTAAAGATGAATAGCTTCATGTGAGGGAATAGGAAGAGTGGATAGAGAACTCGAGATTTTGAGTATGTCTACAAGGGATAGGGTATTTGTGATATTAGCTGGAAAAACAATTATATGACCAGTACCCACACTGCACTGGATACTAGCTCTTTACATTTGGATGTCCCCTCTGAGGGGACATTGTAAATCTAGCAAACCATGTGGATGTCCCCTCCCAGGGGATATAAAGAGGTTGCTGGTGATTATACAGAACAAACTTATGCAAATGCAAATTTTTCCAAAATGTGTGTTTCCTTGAAGTTTTCCATTTAAAAGCAATGAAAAAACCTATTTGAAATTTGTCAAGCTTCTGATCAGTCAGTTGAAAGTGGTTTTCAGGAATCACCAGTGCATCCTTCCAATTGTCTTCAATCAACAAACTGGACAGTAAATTACATATTATTAATGTAGGAGGAAGAAAACAAGGCTGCATTGTCTGCTGGAATAGAAAAACACCAGGTGGGAGATGTCAAATAAATTACTATTGCACAACTATGAATGAAACTATATGTCGGTGACTGTTTCATATGTTACCACACATTAGAAAAAGATATAAAATTGTGTGATTTGCCATAAATAAGTTCCTCAGTGTCCAAAATTCCATTATAAGCCAAATGTCATTACAATAAAATAACTGGTTCCAATGCTATACTATTTAATATGAAGTGATTCGTTTTTCACCATTTTGTAAAAAAGTGCAGTCGAGTTGCTGGTAGGTGATCTGCAAGACGTCAAGGGCAAAGGGCTAGATGTTAGTAAGCTACTCTCTGGTGTACTAAAACCATCTGCTTCATTCAGTTGTCCTGCTTGGGCCAGTTCTGTGTGATTCCAAACCTGCTATGTCCATGGTTCTTCTATCTATATAATGTAATTAGTTAAACATCACATAAACCTATGAAAAATTATTTCATTAGAAATTGTTCCTATGACAACTAAGTCAAATGCTTTGGAGAGACATAATACAATGGGAGAATATACATTAAAAATTGTTGAGTGAGCAAGACAACTGTAAAAGACTGAGGGATGGGACTTAAAAATTTCAAAAAGTATTCTGCACTCCGATTGCTCAAAAGTATCTAAATTCTCACTTCACTTTAAAGAAACCAAAATGGAAATCATGTATGATGAAAATGTCTAAATGGCTCTCAGACTGCACATAAGAATTACCTGGGAAACCTAAAAGCTGGGCCACTCTCCTCCCCATTCTGATTTAATTAGTCTGGACTGGGGCCCAGGCATCCATAGTTTTTAAAAAGTTCTCAGGGTGCAGCCAGGTTTGAGACTCCCTTGTGTAGTTAATACTAGAAAGACAATTGGGAACTCCAAACAGCAAACTTACACACACACAAAGTCTCACCACTACACCAAAATATTGGTGAAATGAACACGTTTAATTATAAAGTTTAAGATATGTATACTTTCTTTTAAAAATTTCCAACTTAGGCTTTTTCAAATTATTGCCCTCTACCTAACCTAATTATAGAATATAAAAGGACTTCAAATGTATGGTGAGGAGGAGGTTCACATGACAAAAAGATCTCCTGATCTGGGCCCACATAACCAAACAGGTCTCAGCTTGAGTCTTCTTTCACTTTATAAGTCTCGGATTAGGACGCCACACCAGGAACCTCTGAGGACTCAGGTTCTCAATTTCCTGGTTGTTTTTCTGAGTATGGCTGGGTATGGGAGTCGGAAGGGGCAGTTTTTTTTTTATAAACCTTTCATTCCCAAAGGCCGCTGCTCCCCAGAAGTAAGTCCAGGTTCTGTACGTGTGTTGAGGTCGCTAGGAGGTAGTCATGGGGGGGGGGGGGGGGGGGGGGGGGGGAGGCCTGGAAAGGAAATGTTTCTCCTATCCTCCATTTAACCGGCAGTCTAGAAAGCTTCGAACTGGGTCAGGAAACAAAAAGTTGCTGCACTTGGAGCGATGAGCCCCAGGAGGCAGGCGAATCTCAATCCTCCCTTCGCCAAGGGCGCCCCAGCCCAATCTTCCCCTCCTCCCCACACAGTCACCCTCCCCCAGTTACAACAGGGAACCGAAAAGTCCAGCGGAGAAAGGGGAGAGAACAGCGCGTCTTGGAACCTAGAATTCTCCTCCCACCAGCGCAGGGATGGGACTCCAGAGGTCGGAGACCGTACACGGGCTGGGAGGGAAGTCCAAGGGACTGGGGATCACTCACCGCGGTCCGGCCAGGGCGGCGGCTCCCAGCCTCGCACCATGGGCCGAGGGGAAAGGGGGGAGAGAGGGCAGGGGGCCTCCGAGTGGGAGTGGAGTTGCTGCCCGGTGCGGCCTGCTCCGAGTCCACCCGTACGGATGGCCGAGACCGGGACTGCCCCCCTCCCCCGCCCCCGGGAGCGCGCCGGTCTACACAGCCCTGCTCGAGCAAGTTGGAGGCGGGGCGGATGGGTGGGGCGGGTGTTCAGGGGCGGTGCCAAGGTGGCCTGAGTCCTGATTGGTGGAAGCAGGTAGGCGGGCCCCGGAGAAACGCACTGGGCTGGTCATTGGCTGCGTGGGCATCGGCTGAAACCGACTATTGGCTACGTGGATCTCAGCTGGGGTCATCTATTGGATGCGTGGGCAGGGAAGATGTCCCCGGGGCCAAATTGCCGTGGATGTTACCTCCCCCTACCCTCGACCTATCGGTGCTGGACCTTTGGAGTACACCGGGCCATGTTCGTTCCGAAATTCCCCAAGGAGGGACACAGCACTTTGCTGAATTGTCTGGACCACCAGCAACTCCCCATTTGCTTTCTCCAGAAAGACCTTTCCGCCGTCCGCTCTTCAACCTTACACGCGAGCTGCGCCTTCCCCGGCCAAGAGCCACCAGTAGCGTCAGCTGTAACAAAGCGCCTAAAGCAACCGGGAACTTGTGCTTGAGATCGATCAGAGATGTCTTGTCACCCGGAAAGACGAGGACCTTAGGAGCCCGATGCCCGCCGCATCCCGTGCCAAATAGCACCTGACAGATGTTCCCCAAACATCTGGAACAGCCACCTCGTCGGCTCCTACCAGACCCTCAGACTCTCTTCCCTGCCCTAGTAAAGAGGACCTGCTGTTCTCTTAATGTCTGGAGACCTTGGTTTTCGCTGTCAAGAAAGTAATGAGGGCTGATACGGGAGGATCTCTTGAGTCCAGGTGTTCAAGGCCACCAGTGCGACCCATCTCTCTTAAAAAAAATTTTTTTTAAAGGCAAAAAGTGGGATGACAAGATTTTCCACAAAACAGTATTCTACACAGTATGAAGTTCTGGGCCAAATTTTGTATATTTAGAATTCCCCATCTTCTGACTGTGAGACAAAGCAATAAACGTTAAGAAGTCATGTTTGCTCATTTCTGCTTGCCAACATAATTTCACAAAGCCCCCACCTTGTGACAACCTGCAGCTCTCTGGAAAGATGCTTTGAAGACAAAACAAAATAACAGTATACAGTCCCCTACGTCTCTCGCCTGGGTCACTATATTCCTTAAAAAAGATAAATAACCCTAGTCTTTGCCTTTTCCTACACATAAGATAAAGTCTGATAAGAGTTAGTGATTATGCCTCTGTAGTCTATAACTAGATATACACCTAATACCCAAATTTTGATATGGATTCTGTTTTAACGTAACTTCTGAGCAAGTTTAATATAGCTTCTGAGCACATATGGAACCCCCATTATCTGTATATAAGTCTAAAACACTGTCAGAGCAGTCTGATAGACCCTCTCTCTAAAGGACTGCTTCCAAGCTATAGGCCTCAGTCTGTAGTCCTAGCAAGACTCCTGAATAAAAATAACTTTAATTCTTTAAAAGCTTGACTTTTTTCTTTAGTCAACATGTTGAAAACTTGGGAGCAATAGTTTCTGAAGTGACTTTTCTGTCCTCTCGTTGGTCTTTGAAAAAGTCTCCTTTTGCCTAGTTATATCACATAATAGCTTATATAGTTACAATAATATAAAACAATTTCAAACTTTGCCCTGTATTCTCAGACCTCACCACTTCTCTTCTTTATATACACCCAAGAAATCAACCATCATAATACCCAACTTTTTTGTCTTCATTGCCACACTTTAAGGTCTACCTCTCTTTCAAGGTCTCTAGACATTATAAATATCTCTACTTCAGTGCTGAGCCCTATTTTCTGTTTCTGGCCCTGTATTTGCCCTGTTTCCTTCCTCTTCCTCATTACATTTAGAAATACTTTCAGCCGGGCGCGGTGACTCACGCCTGTAATTCCAGCACTTTGGGAGGCAGAGGCGAGTTCAGAGGTTTGAGACCAGCCGGGGCAACTCGGCAAGACCTTGTTTCTACAATAAATTAAAAAATTAGCTGGGCATGGTGGCTCATGCCTGTGATTCCAGCTACTTGGAAGGCTGAAAGAGAAGGATTGCCTGAACCCAGCAGGTCGGGTCTGTAGTGGCCATGAGCATGCCACTGTATTCTAGCCTGGGCAACAGTGAGACTCTGACTCAAAAAAAGAAAAAAGAAAAGAAAAGAAAAAGGAAAAAGAAAGAAATACTCTCAACTGCTAAGAGCCACTTTCACGTCCTTCAAATTAATATCTGGTAAAACATCATAGGGGTAAGCAATGGAAAGACACATATGGTCAGCTTTAAGGTTAGAAACTTTTGATCCTTCAGGTTTGAGCCAAGGCTGACGGTATAAACAGACCTTTCCCTAAATCATGACTATTACAATGTCCCATTGGTTTGTATGTAATGAAGGAAGGGTAACGTGAAACATTTTAGGCAGTAGTAGCTCTAAGTTACCAGTGGAGAGGTCATTTTCTTATAACCCAAACAATTGATGGGACTGGATTAACTGGGAAGAATTTATGCTTGTTTTGCTAGAAAGCCAAGCAAGAACCATCTGTGAGAGCTAAAAACCTGACTCTGGAGTGTTCAGTGAGTCACTGTGGGCATCACTGATCATGGGCTTGGAATTACAGAAGGTGGACAATTCAGTCATCTTTTTTGTCTCAGAAAAATACTCTCAAGAGTCAGGAGTGGGGGCAAAATCGAAGACAGTTGGAAAAGGGGGGAATCCATGGAAGGGAAAAGAAACTTTCCTGTCCCAGTTCTAATGTGTGGGCTAAAACCTTCTCCTTCTATGTGGGTTTCACTCTCTAGCTTTAGAAGATGGAGTGGATGGCAGTGCAGAAGTGAAGGAGAGGGAGAAGTCCAGGCTGACAAAATAAGGGAGGGTCCTATCTTCAGCAGGACAGTACCCATCCCCAACTCTTTCAGGGACTAGCGCTGAAGAATGGGGACTCACATTGTCCTCAATGTAGAGATGTTAATGTTCCACTGGTGAAAGTTTCCTTTCCCTTTGTGTGGCTAATAGCAGAGCTGACCAGAAGCACATTTACCCTATAGCTAAGGAATCAGAAGTTTCCGGCCCTCCCTTGAACTGACCTCTCTCCCAAGGCACTGGAGGAGCCCAGCAAGATGTTAACATGATTGCAGATTTTTTGTAAATTTTGAAAAAAATTTAAGTGATGATTGCTTAAGATTGAGGTCTCTTTCCTTTCTGACTCCCCCTCCATTGCATTTCCCCTTTCGTCAGGTGCCAGTAGAGAGGCCATGGATATTTGGGGATTGACTAAGAAAGTTCAGTTGAGGAAACATTTAGTGTGGGTCTAGTAGGTGCACCTTAAGTGGTTTGTGGTAACCTCTGTGAACAAAGTATCCCCGTGTAGGTATAGTGTTATGAATTGTACTGTGATTCCTCCAAACTTTGTAATAAAGTCCTAACTCCCAGCACCTCAGAATGTAATTACATTTGTAGATTAAAAAGATAATTAACAGCCGGGCTCGGTGGCTCAGCCTGTAATTCTGCACCTTTGGGAGGCTGAGGTGAGTGGATTGCCTAGGCCGCGGGTTCGAGACCCACTCGGACAGCGAGACCTCATCTCTACAATAAATCAAAAAAATCAGCCGGGCGTGGTAGCGCATGCCTGTAATTCCGGCTACTCAGAAAAGGCTGAGGCAGAAGGGTCGCTGGAGCCCAGCAGGTCGAGGATACGGTGGCCGGGAGCGGCCACTGCACTCCAGTCTGGGCGACAGAGTGAGACTCCAACTCAAAAAAAAAAAAAAAAAAAAGATAATTAAATTAAAATGAGGTGTTTGCAGTGAGTTCTAATACAATGCGACTTGTGCTTTTTTTTTTTTTGAGATGGTCTCACTCTCTGTGTAACGGCATGATCATAGCTCCCTGCAGCCTCAAACTTCTGGGCTCAAGCAATCCTTCCACTTCAGCCTCCTGAGTAGCTGGGACTACAGGCATGTGCCACCACGCCCAGCTAATTTTTTAAATTTTTTTTAGCAACAGGGACTCACTATGTTGCCCATGCTGGTCTCTAACTCCTTGCCTCAGGCGAATCTTGCGCTTCAGCCTCCCGAAGTGCTGTGATTACAGGTATGGCCACTGTGCCTGGCCCTGGTGTCTTTATAAGAGGAAATTTGGACACAGGTGTGTGTGCATGCAGGAAAGACTGTGTGATGGTGGTAGGGAGAAGACAGCTGTGTACAAGTCAGGGAGAGAGAAACCTCAGAATAAAAACAACTCTCCTGACACTGACCTCAAACATCCAATTTTCAAAACTGAGAAAATAAACTTCTGTTGTTCAACTCACCCCATCTATGCTATTTTGTTATGGCAGCCCTAGCAAACTTATATGGCTTCCAGGAACAATGTCACCAAGTCAAAGAGTGTGGCATTAGTCATTGTAAATCTGAAACACTGCAAAATTGCATAACACATATATGAAAGAAATTTGATAGAGGTTTTTCCAAGTTTGATAAAAATCCTATTATATGACATTATAGTTTACGAGGTGTGAAGGTGAAATTCTAAATTATCAAGAACTTTAAAAATGTCATCAATCACACCAAAAGACTGAATTACTTTTCTTACTCTTTATAGAAAACATCATATAATCATCATATGAAAAGGCTACCAAAGAGCATGCAGCCAAAAAAAAATCGTAGAAAAAAAATTTATCAGATAATTTTGACAGCTTTTCAAAAACTGTAATTTGTTATCTTCTCATTAAAAAAATAATTAACTTTTGTGCTCAATTTTTTTTTTTTGAGTTGGGGGTCTCACTCTGTCACTCAGACTGGAGTGCAATGACATGATCATGGCTCACTGCAGCCTCAACTTCCTGGACTCAGGCGATCCTCTCACCTCAACCTCCTGAACAGTTGGGACTACAGGTGAGTGCCACTATGCCCAACTAATTTTTTGATTTTTTTTTGTGGTAGATATGGGTCTCGCTATGTTGTCTAGTCTGGACTTAAAACTCCTGGGCTTAAACAATCCTCCCACTTTGGTCTCCCAAAGTGCTGGGATTACAGGCGGAAGCCACTGCACCCAGCCCCTGATATTGTATTTATTTTCCTTAAAAGGGGCTCCAAAAGTTGTGTGATTCAGACACTCAAAAATCTGATTTTGCCCCAGGACTAACCAAATGATTATGGGGAATATCTGCACTTTAGGGGAACTATGCTCTAGCATTCCATGCCCAGTCTCCTTCCTAATACCAGAGATGGAGGGAGCTGGAGGGCTGCCTAATCAGAAATGTAAGTTATTAAGGATTTAGGATAGCAAAGCTGTTTGTGGAAGAAAGAGTTCAGATGAGCCTACCCCAAATTAAGATAAGTCTGCAAAGAGGTTGGGGCCACAGAGACCCTAGGAAATAAGCCATGGAGAGAACCCCTGGAAACCCCCACATACCTCTCCTTGGGTGCCTGCTCCTCATTCTGACTCTACCCTTCAGCATTTCTGGCTTCACTTACAAGTGCTGAAGAGTGGGGTGCTCTGTAGTGACATCACACCTTGGACATTATGATGTAATGAGATGGCATCTGTTATTCTCAGCCTGGGGATTCCCTATTAGGAACATTTTCATTATCTAATAGGTAATCATTCAGGAGATGAGCTTGTCTCCTTAGCTCAATCCTGTTAGAACTTAATCGTTTTCTTTTCTTTTCTTTTGAGTTGGAGTCTCACTCTGTCGCCCAGACTGGAGTGCAGTGGCCACTCCCGGCCACTGCAGCCTCGACCCGCTGGGCTCCGGTGATCCTTCCGCCTCAGCCTTCCAAGTAGCCGGAATTACAGGCGTGCGCTACCACGCCCAGCTAATTTTTGATTTATTGTAGAGATGAGGTCTCGCCTGCCCAGGCAGGTCTCGAACCTGCGGGTCCAGGCAATCCACTCTCCTCAGCCTCCCAAAGGCACGGGATTGCAGGCTGAGCCACCAAGCCCGGCTGAACTTAATAGTTTTCAAGGACTCCTTCCCTTTATTACCTATCACTCCATTCTGGATCAAACAGAGGTCTTTGCTTTTTCTCTCCATTTGTTTTAGTGTTGCCCTTGATGAGGAAAGGGCTTTGCTCCAGCCTTCAATGCTTAAGGAAGAGAATGTAACTCCAATGGCCCACTTAAGAAAGAAGTCCCCCACCCAAGAGGAAACACATGACTCTTCCCTACCTGTTCCCTTTCACTGGACCAACAGCAGGCACTGGGTTCCAAGGAACTAAGAGCTGGGTCCTGGTGACTTTCCCACTACCCAATATGGTGGCAGGAACCTGTTGGAGTGTCTTATACTATGGCTACCCAACTCCTCCATATCTTTCCCACCCTTTTGCATAACCAGAACTGCAGCAGAAATAGGACTTTTAAGAAATAAGGTGAGCCGGGCTTGGTGGCTCAGCCTGTAATCCCGCGCCTTTGGGAGGCTGAGGGGAGTAGATTGCCTGAGCCTGCGGGTTCGAGACCCGCCTGGGCAACTTGGCAAGACCTCATCTCTACAAAAAATTAGCCGGATGTGCGCCTGTAGTTCCAGCTACTTGGAAGGCTGAGGCAGAAGGATCGCCGGAGCCCAGCAGGTGGAGGCTGCGGTGACCGGGAGCGGCCACTGCACTCCAATCTGGGCGACTGAGTGAGACTCCAACTTAAAAAAAAAAAAAAAAAGAAATAAGGTGACCAAGAAACAGAGGGTCAGGGAGGGAATCTTGCCCCTGGATGGGTCTCTTGCCACCCTCGGCCCCAAATGAAGACTACTTCTGAATATCTTATGTTATACTTTCTTTTCATATTTCAACTTTATTTCAAACATGAGGTTTTGTATCCAGAAGAGAGAGCAGCTGCATGAGAAAGCTGAAGTGAGGCACAATACTAGTGGGTTTGGGGCCCAGTGCACAGGGTTGCACTGTGAAGGAATTGGAGAGGTCTTGGGAGGACTGCTGAGAACATTGCTGGGGAGGGGGGGGCGGTTCAAAAAGGAACTTTTTGTTTCCTTCCCAGGTTAGCTATTCAATGGGTAGATTATTAGGTCTTTTAAGCAAAAGTCACTGTTCTTTAGCAGCATCAACAAAAAAGAAGCGCCAAAACACAGAGAACACCATCAGTCCCTTTTGTTTCTCTTGATGCCTGGATGAGAAAGGGAATGGAAACTAGTAGCAGAAAATGAAACATTTCTGATATTATCCCTTGCCATGAAAAACCAGGGGTCTGTGTCGAGACCTGTTTCTTTGCTTGGAAATGGGATGTAGTCAGAAAGCCTGGGTTTAAGCCCCATGGTGAGCTACACTAGCAAATTCTCTGACCCTGATGGTCACTTCTCATCTCTGGAACTGTGTCTCTGTAGAAAATCCTGAACCCAGCATTCCTAAAGACAAGACTTTTCAGGTCTCTGATTCATATGTGTGTGTGTGTGTAAACTGCAGGGATCCAAACAAGCTCCAGAAAAAACACATGAGTTAGAAGCAAGGGAATGTGGACATTAGATTGGAAAATTGAGAAGTTAGGGCTTAAAATGAAATGAGGGGCTACATTCATAAAGAAAAACAAGAGAACAGGGGGAAACCTATGAGACAGGTAGGTATAGGAGGACATCCAAGGTCTAGACGAGATAAGAGGACCGTGTTCCTGCTAGGTTGCCTCAAGGACCCAAGCCCATGACCATGGCAGTGTTTTTCTCTTATGGCACTTCCCAGTTCATGGTTGACATGTTATACCCCAAACTGCTCCTGTTCATACAGTCATCAGACTTTAGAGAAACGTTTCCATCACAATGCCTTACACATACATGTAACAGAATTCCTAAAGATTCTGTCAAACTCCTAGTGTGTCCCATGTCAGATAAGACTGAACCAACTAGGAGAAACCAGTGGTTGCAGCTGTCTAGGTCAACTCTGCTCTGCTTACTGAGGCTGTAAGAAATATGGATGGGAGTTTTGGAAAGAGCAGCATAGGAAGGAAAGAGCATGCTGCCTAATCTTGGTGGATGTGCAGAAGGTGGGGTGTGTGGTAACGCTGTACCAGCTCAACCCAAGGTGAGGGAAAAGCCAGGGGGTGAGAAGACTCTCAGTGCTCATGTCCTGGAAGAAGAGTGCACACCAAAGGCATCAGAGCAGGGAATCCCTCCAGAGAATCTCAAAAGGACCAGGCACACAGAAGTCTCTCAAGAAATATTCGTTTCTCCCCTATTTTACAAAGCTCAGTGGCACTGACAGTTGTGTAAGTCCAGGTTCAAAGAGTGGGGCATGCGTTATTTATGTGTGCAAGGCAGCGGCTCAGTCCAGGCCCAGTCTTGGAGCAATGAGGGAAACTTATCAGCTTACCCCAGGTCCTGAGGCAGCTCCATAAGGGAGGAATGAGAAGACTCATGTGGATTGTCCTATAAAGCTGAGAATGGAGGTATGGGTGAGCCAAGGTATTTATCACAGAGGACTATCAATAGTTTCTTCTCCCCAATCAGAGTTTGCATTTACCCTGTCACGCCAGGGCTCTTAGAAAGGGCCCAAGCACAGACCATCTAGCAGTTGTCCTCACTGGGAACCCTCCTAGTGGAAACTAGTTGGAAGAGGGAGGGAGGTTACACACCAACAGATGTGAAGGGTTGGCTAGAGCTAGGAGAGAATTCCAATGTATGAAAAGGTTAGAGTTTAAATAGGTTCCCAAGTTCTCTAGCAGGTAGGTGGGGTGGTCCTTTGCTGATCCTCCACAGCTGGGACACTGGCACATGAGACAGCAGCAAGCTCCTGCAAGTCACAGATGAAGCTTGGGGTCCCTTGCCTTCTCCTAGTCAGTCAGGGAGACTGCAAGGATGGGAAGGCAGAGCACAGTCAGAAACTATGGTCTTTTTCCTAATAAGAGATGATACATAAGCAAGGTTTTTAATTTTGTTTTTAAAGGGAAAGAATGTAACATGGTTACACACAAAGGCTCTGGAGATTTCCTAGGTTCCCAACCCTAGCTCTGCCATTTACTAACTGTGTGATCTTGAACAAATGACTGAGCTTCTCTGAACCCATCTCCTTATCTCTAAAACAGAGACAATGATAATGTTCAATTCACAGGGTTGTTCTGAGCATGCATGCAAAACAGATTTTATGATCTAGAGCCCTAAGTTTTGGGAAAACAAACAAACAGATTTTAGCGATACGTGTTAAGAAAATGCGAGCTATCACCATTAATACAACATAGCGGTAACATATACACATTAGGCAAGAGATTATTACACACTGAGCCTTGATGCAATCTCCCTCTCATCCCTTATCCTCTCTTGGGGTCCTAATTGGTGACTAAACAGTACATTCTGTGGTGGCTTCTGATACCAAGTCTTTCTTCACTTTGCTGGAACTTTGACCTGAAGGTGATCCACAAGATGCATTAAATTCTTCCTGTTTTCTTCATAACATAAGGTTAGTGTTTAAACGAGCATCTGAAAAATGACCTGGGGGTTCCTCTTTTTCATTTATCCTTCTTCAAAGGGTGAAGGCTGTGGACAGGAGGGGCATGGTAACATGTCCCATACTCTTTCCAGAATCCATGTGTGAGCATGTGGGCATGTCCCCCTTCACTTAGTGATAAGGAAGAGGAAAAACCAAAAATTTTTCTTTGAGAAATCGACAACAGAAATGGGTGTGGGGAACTAGTTACCTGGGAACTCCTTGTTCATCTGTAGAATCAAATCAGGAATTGCTTCTTTTCCCTCTTCTCCTTTCTAGAAGACTGTCAAGAAGGAGCCTGAGGGAGGAAGATGGATCAACCATGGTCTTGGAGAAAAGGAAGAAGGTTCTCCACCCCTTCTGGAGGGAGAAGGAATAGCAGAGATCAACAAGGATGAAGAGGGAGGAACATGGAAATAGACAAGTGAAGGTAAATACCCTACATGTTAAAAGAAAAAAGTGATGAGAAGGAGGGACAAGGAGAGGAAGATAAAAGCAAGAGGTTAGGAATAGGGTAAGAGGAGGAAAAAAACAAGCAAGCAGAGAAGGAATGCCCTCTGGTGTCAAGGCTAACAAGGAGGAGAGACATAAGGCATGAATGTGAATGGGTCTCGCTTTCCCCAGTTCACTTGCTCAGGTTATGGAGCAGACTGCTGTCTTCTGGTGCCATTTAATATTCAAGTTGCTTTCTTTCTTTTAATTTTTTTGAGAGACAAGGTCTTGTTATGTTGCCCAGGCTGGTTTTGAACTCCTGGCATCAAGCAACGCTCCTAAAGTGCTGAGATTACAGATGTGAGCCACGGCGCCTGGCCATTTTAATTCTTGATTTGAAATGTTTACTATTCCTTACACCTATAATATTTTATCCTCAAGAGAGCCCTAACTTTGTTTCCTTTCATCTCTGGGGTTCTCGAGCATCATTTTCCCCCACAGAGATGCACCTTCCCAAAGTTGTCTCGAGCACCAAAGCTGGAAGTCTGTGGGGACAAGAGCAAAATGGGGCAGAGGATAAGCCGTGGTTTGGAAAAGGCTCTGGAAAACCCTGAGACTGCAGACTGATTATGGAATGCTTCCTGGATTCTGGAACATCGGTGCCCAAAACTAGAAGACCCATCTCAGCCCCAACCAGACGCTTAGGGTGCTAGTCCTGAACTGCAGCACTAAGTTGGAGAGTGTGGCTTCTAACCTACACTCTGCCATGCATAGATCATAAAATGTCAAACAAGAAGTCTTAAAAGAACATCTAATCCAAATCCAATTACCCAAGGAAAAAAACTGGGGCATGGAGAGGTAAAGTAACTTGCCCAAAGTTACACAGCTCATCAGTGACTCCCTTTTCTTCTGAGGTTCAGAAAGAATAAATCCGTGATTCTCCTGATTGACCGTCCCTTGACAAACAGCCCATAAAGTGCTTGGAGGTTATTATAAGGCACCCCAGAAAGGCAAGGCTGGCATTTTTCTGGAAGCCCCTGAGTGTTCCAACCCCTTAGGCACCTCGTTATTTGGCTACAAGGGCAGGCCTGGAGTTGCTTTAGCTTCCATTTTAATCGCTAAGACTACCTGGAGGCTGGAGGAAGGAAGGAGCTCTGATTGCTACCTGTCATCACTCTCCAGTCTGTCCGCAGAGACCAAAGCCAGAACTGTCAGGGGTGACAAGGGAATCCGGTCACAATGCCAGGGACCAAAGGGCAATGGCCAGATTTCTGGGCTTAAGCAAGGCAATTATGGCTGAGTTAAAGCTGGCAAGGGCAGGACTGGGGGAGCTGAGATGGCAAAGGCAGGTAGGAAAAGGAAATGAACCAGCAATGGAAACTTAACTGGTGTGGGCTACTTCACAGAATACTTCCTCCACCCCAAAGAGCTCCCTTAACCTTCCCCGGCCACGGCCTGACGGGCCTACTCACTTTCTTCCAGCGCCCATTCGCTCCAGACAATACCACCATCACCCCTCCGGCGCCCTTTCGGGTCTCCCTCCTCCCCTCCTGCTACGCCTCGGGCTCCTTCCACTCACATCCAGCCAACGTGCTGCACCCCAATCTCCCCGAGCTCCGTGGCTTCCGCCCACGCCCCTTTGCAATTCCCTCCCCCCTC
>NW_007253869.1:565786-566824 GCF_000164805.1 Carlito syrichta | reverse complement strand
CCCCCTCCCCCCTCGCCCCCCTCCGACGGCTCCCGCCACATCGGGGTCCCCCGTCCCCGGTGCCTTCGGATTCTTCCGCGACCGGCCGCAGGCGCCTCGTCTCAGAGGAAGTGGACCCAGCCCTGGGGCTCCGGAGCTCCGCCACTGCCCGGGTGTTCCGGCCCACGGAGCGCATAGTCCCGGCCGCCGTTGTTGTCCCAGAACTCGTGACCCGTCACACGGTAGCGCAAGGCGAACAGCAGGGCGCCCCCGACCGGCGGCGCCGGCAGGCGGAAGGCGAAGCGGTCGGCGCGCGGCGGGGGCGGGGCCGGGCCGGCGTAGGCGGCGGGGGCCTCGCGTTGGATCCACCAGCCGTCGGCGCTCCAGCGCACGCTCACGCGCTTCTCGTAGGCCAGGTCCAGCACGCGCGCGCTCCCGGCCACGCCCAGCGGGCCCGCCTCTGCGCGCTCCAGGCAGATGCGCTGCGCTTGCAAGCGAGCGGCGAAACCGGGCTCGCGGGCCGGTTCCAGAGCAGCGCGCGCCTCCTGGGGAAAGAGCGGGGGGGAGGGGAAGGAGGAGGAGGCGGAGAAGCGGGAGAGAACCCGCGGGGAGGAGGACGGAGAGACGGGAGGCGGGGTCAGAGCCAGGCACCGGGCCAATCAGACGCCGACCTCGGCCTGCGGGCCGGCAGGGTGGGGCCCAGCCGCTAGCGTGGCCTAGAGCCGCTCGCGAATGGGGACTTTGGAAGGGAAGAGCCGGCGCGAGCCCGGAAATGGGGGTGGAGATGGGTGTTCCTCGACAAATCCACTCCCACTCGCCCGCCGCAGCAGGCTGGGAAAAGTCCCGGGGAGGGGGCGTGTCCCCGCCGCCTACCTGGAGGCCGCGGGCGCGGGGCTGGCACGGCGCGAAGTGGCGGAGCGCGTCCCTCTGCAGTTGCACCTGCACGTGGCGGGGCACCCGGGGCAGCTCTCCCGGACGGAAGCGGCGCACGGCGGCCAGCTCCAACCCCAGTGCGTCGGCGAAACGCACTCTCTTGCGGGTGTCTGGGCTGCGGCTGCG
>NW_007253869.1:564921-565766 GCF_000164805.1 Carlito syrichta | reverse complement strand
GTCCTCCTCGAGGCTGGGCCGCTGGCTACGGTAGTAGGCGCGCTCCGTTAGCGCGGAGATAAAGCTCAGGTTGCGGGGGATGTCGGTGCGGGGGGACCGCTCGCGCGACATGGCACCCCCCGCCCCGGAGGGCCAGCCCGCAGCGCCACCAAGCTGCTTCCCTTTCCTCTCTCCCGCCCGCCCCGCGTCGGCGCAGAAGTCGCCGGGTCCGCTTCAGCAGCCCCTCGTCGTTGCGTGCTCTCCTTGCTGTCACCTCCAGGATCCTCCACCTCCCGTGGCTTTGCCTCGCCACCGTGACCACTTGCCCTGCCCGTGGCCGTCAGCTCCCGGGGTTTTGGACTATCACATCCTGCCTCCTGCGAGCTGTCTGCTCTGAGCGTGCGCTCACCCTCCGGTGCCGCGGCCTTCGGGGCCCGGGCCTCCGCCCACAGCCCTCTGACAGGTGGCTCTGCATCTGTCTTAGATGCTGCACCAGGGGGCGGGGACTCCACTTGTTCGGTCCTGAGTGAGGCCACTCAGCCTTTACCAAAAAAAGTCCTCAACCTCCCGGCACAGCATGGGAAGGGTTAGGGCAAGAAGGAACGAATACCCTTTCCATTTTCTGGCAAGAGAAGGTTCTAAACGCCAGGCGTGTGTGACTATCTTCAGGGCTCACCATTTTCTTAAATCTAGGCTCCAGGTTTGGGAGGTGGGGGTGGTAGTGGGTGCAAAGAAGGAAAGGTCATGAAAGCTAGGTAAAAGGCTGGGCGCAGAACCGGGCTCGGTGGCTCAGCCTGTAATCCCGCGCCTTGGGAGGCTGAGGTGAGTGGATTGCCTGAGTCCGCGGGTTCGAGGCCCGCCTGGGC
>NW_007253869.1:547727-564901 GCF_000164805.1 Carlito syrichta | reverse complement strand
CCCAGGCGGGTCTCAAACCCGCGGGCTCAGGCAATTCATTCACCTCAGCCTCCCAAAGGCACAGGATTACAGGCTGAGCCACTGAGCCTGGCTTCAAAGAGTTTTTGAAGGGAAGAAAGTTGCTCAAAATCATATGAATTTAGAACTTCTGGAGGGAATTCTGCTTCACCACCAATCCTGGGACTTTATAATCCCTGAGAGAATTTTCTGGAGATGTGCTTCCCAAAGAACTGGACATAATGAAAATCAGTTGAAAGGACAAGCTCAGTAAAACTGCAGTGTGCGGTGGTGAATGCCTGAAATCCTAGCTACTCAGGAGGCTGAGGTGGGAGGATCGCTTGAGGCCAGGAGTTTGAGGCTATAGCACGCTATGATTGTGCCTGTGAATAGCCACTGCACTCCAGCCTGCTGGGTAACATAGAAAAATCTCATCTCCAAAATAAATACATAAAACGGGCTCGGTGGCTCAGCTTGTAATCCCGCGCCTTGGGAGGCTGAGGTGAGTGGATTGCCTGAGTCCGCGGGTTCGAGGCCCGCCTGGGCAACTTGGTGAGACCTTATCTCTACCATAAATCAAAAAATTAGCTGGGTGTGGCAGCGCACTCCTGTAGTTCTAGCCACTTGGAAGCCTGAGGTGGAAGGATCTCCGGAGCCCAACAGGTCGAGGCTGCGGTGGCCGGGAGTGGCCACTGCACTCCAGTCTGGGCGACAGAGTGAGACTCCAACTCAAAAAAAAAAAAAAAAGGCTGGGCGCAGTGGTTCACGTGTGTAATGCTAGCACTTCAGGAGGCTGGGGCCGGAGGATTGCTTTAGCCCAGGAGTTCTAGACCAGCCTAGGCAACATAGCGAGACCTCGTCTCTACAAATAATAATAATAATAATAATTAGTTGGGCATTGTGGTGTGTACCTGTAACAGTCCCAGATAGTTGGGAGGCTGAGGCAGAAGGATTGCCTGAGCCCAAGAGGTCGAGGCTGCAGTGAGCTGTGATCATGCCACTGCACTCCAGCCTGGGCAACAGAGTGTGACCCCAACTCAAAAAATAAATAAGTAAAAATAAAAATAGGAAAACTAGGAAGAATCTTTCAACTAGGAGGTGAGATGTGTCCCTCAAAAGTGTGGGTGGCTCAACACTGCCTATTGGAGAGAGTCCTGAATTGAGAGTTGAAGACCTAGCTATTTAGCTGTGTGACCTTGAGCAATGCAGAGCTTCTCTGGACCTCAGTTTTATCATTTGTAAAAAAAAAAAAAAAAAAAAGTGGGGTATATCTCTACCCAACTGAGTTCTTTGAAGGCAAGGGCTGTGTCTGATTCATGGTGAGTTTTAGTACATTCTAGGCCTCCAAATTACTGAATGAGTGAGCACTCAACAACTCTCTTGGAGCTGGGACTGTGGAGGTCGTAGTTCCAACGGGGGTTTTCAAGAAGGGCACAGAGCTGACTTTTTTCCCTCTTATTTTTTTCTACACTATCTCCAAGTATACCTGGGGAAAAATATGAAAAAATATAAAGTGCTTTTAGTTTTCTTAATAACTTTCCTTTTGATCTTATATAGCATTCACAACGTGCTAGACACTGTAGTAAGAGTTTTACAAATATTAACTCATGTAATACAGCCATCACAGGAATAGGGAGTATTGTCATGCCTATTATACAGATGATAAAATTGAGGGAGGAAGGGTGATAAGGCCCTTACCCAGGTCATGTAGTTAATAACTGGGGAGCTGGGATTAGGACTTCATCAGTTCAGCTCTAGACTCCACCCTGTTATTAATTTGTTAAGATTAAAAGTTTTAATGATAATAGTTAACATTTCAGAGTATTAAAATGGGGAATCTTAGAGCAGAATTGAAATCTCTAAATTTAAAGCTTAACTGTAAAATCACAAGTGATTAAGTTGGAAATAAACCATGAGACATACATTCAGTTCTGTTTGCATTAACATCACTATTAACCAGAGCAATGCTAGTGAGGACTCATTTTTAAAGCAATACTGACTTTTCTTTTCTTTTTTGAGTTGGAGTCTCACTCTGTCACCCAGACTGGAGTGCAGTGGCTGCTCCCGGCCACCGCAGCCTCAACCTGCTGGGCTCTAGTGATCCTTCCACCTCAGCCTTCCAAGTAGCTGGTACTACAGACGTGTGCTACCACACCCGGCTAATTTTTTTTATTTATTTTAGAGATGAGGTCTCGCCAAGTTGCCCAGGTGAGTCTCAAACCCGCGGACTCAGGCAATTCACTCACCTCAGCCTCCCAAAGCGCAGGATTACAGGCTAAGCCACCGAGCCTGGTCTTATTTTCTTATTGTATGCAAATATAAAGTCTATGGACAGATTATCTTCATATCTTAGGGTGTAAAATAACCATACATTAATTTATGTTACAGTCAAGTAGTTTAAAATGGTTGTCCTTGCTCTGGTGAAATATATATCACTAAGTTAAAATAGATGGAAGTTCAAGGCCATGGCTGCAGGCTTTCTGGCAAAGGTTCTGTTGCTTTGCTACAAGTGGAGATGCCATGCCTCAGCTCTGTGGTGTTGGTCTGAGAAGATCCTTGAGGTCTGTGGCTTTGAACCAAGTGTGAGTTGTGTTGTTCCAGCAGCTCTGTTCTGGCTACTCAGACTGACTCTGAACCTTCATTGCAAATCAGTCTCTATTTCTTAAATGGCTGCTGCAGTACTCTTCGAATGTCTAGCTGGGACTGTTTAATTCATTCTGTCAACATTTGCTGGGGACAGATTAGGCTACAGGGACACAAGAGTGAGCAAAACTCAGTTCCTGCTCTTGCATTTACAAATAAATGGGCAGACAAATATATTTGAGTCTTCTAAGACTTTTAGAATTTCTGTCTTAGAGCCAGGAGTGCAAATAAAGGCCTAGACTAGGTTATTCTCTAAAGAAGTCGGTAACCTTGGTGGTGGCGGCCAGAATGATAGGCCCAAAAGCAAAGAAGAAATGAAAATGATTGAAAGGACACAACCATAAAGGAGTGGAAGAGGCTATGTGTTTAGAATAGAGACCAGAGTATGGGTTTGCAAATAGTGTGGATTCAGACTGTGAGAACACTATTGACTGCCTGAAGGGAAGAGGTGATTTGGAAGCAATAGTGTCAAAGTTACAGAATGAGATAGGAGTCCCTGCTTAATCACCCATCAGTATATGGCTCGGGGCAAATTACTTAACCTTTCCAAACCTCAATGTCCTCATCCATAGAATGAGGACAAAACAACATACACATGTAAAGAAAGAACTCAGCACCTAATAAGTTATCTAAATGAGTTAGTTGTTACTATTGTTAGGGAAAAGACCTTGCTACTCTAGTAACCCTAAGGGCAGATGGGAATACCAAGGCTTGGATTGGAGGTAGAAGCAAAGGGAGCCAGCAGGAAACAGGTTGCCTCTTTCGGGCCTTTGCTTGAGGCTCTCTCCAAATGAAGCTGAAGGATGTGGCAGCTCTAAGAGCCTGAAGGGGAACCAGGGGACAACCAGAATGCCTAAGAGTGCCCTCATGTAAATCAGCTGTAGTCAGACTGCTTCTCACCCTGTGAACTGCCCTGTATAAATGTACTGCCATGTATAAATAATAGACGTGTAATCTGGAAGGATAAATATCAATTTTAACATTGGGAACCCATGGGATTGGATAGGTGTGTGTGTCTGTGTGTGTATTTGGGAAGTTGCATTTTATTACTTTGTGCCTTTTTATTGTTTGATTTTTTTTTCATGAGAATGCATGCATGCGTTGAATTAAAAAATAATAATCTGATTTCAAAATAAGAAGTAGTAGTAAAGAAAGTACCTGTAGAAACTGATTGCGATCCAAGTCCTAGCTCCCTGATGCCTGGATGAAGCCCTGGTCCACAAAGGGATCACTGGATTAAAGATCCTGGAGAAAAAAGGATAGGAAAGGTTTGGTGTCCGTCTGCTAGTCCCACAAGGATAAGGCACCTGCCAGACAGTTCCCAGCTTAGTGGGAACTGCTTCTTTTGTCCAGGCACGCAATTCAGGGCTGGAAAAGTTCAACAAGTGCATGGAACGTCAGAGACCTTCTGGAAATGCTGAATTTGTTCCGAGATATCCTGAGGCCCAGTGAATTTCCCTAGGCAGCCTCGAGGCTCAGGAGCCCAACCCAGCCCATGGTGCCCTCTCAGTCCTGTCCTTCTTGCCTTCAGCAGCCGTCTCTCTTACAGAGTTGTGGCCCTTCCCAGGCCTGCGTCCCAGCCCCGCCCCTCTCTCTGGACGCATCTCTGGGCCCCATCATCACCCGGCGCCGGGCCCTCCCTCCTGCCCCCCCCTTCTCCTCCCTCCTTCCTTCCCTCCCTTCCTCCCTCTCTCCCTCCCTCCCAGCTCCTGCACCAGGAAACGGTCCGGATCCCGGCAGCGGCCTGACCCGTGAGATCCCTAACCTGGCAGGCAGGAGGGGTTGGAGACTGGCTGAGGTGGGGCTAAGGGAGGAGCTGGGCTTTTGGGCTACACTGTGGGGAGCCGGGGTAGAGATGGTGTCGGCAGGAAGCCCTTGGCCCTGGGTTTCCCGGGAGGACAGTCATTAAACATGGATTCGGCCACACAGCTGGTAGAGCGTTGGGGGCAGGAGTCCAGGCCCAGGAGCTGCAACCCCAGCCCTTCCCAGGCCAGACCCTGATCCCTAGCCTTCCCTGCCTAGTTCTGATCTCCCTCTCCCCTTCCCAGGGCTCCACGCTGGCCGGGAGGATGAAAGGCCCCAGCTGGGGGCTCCTTGCCACCAGCGCTGGGTCCTAAGAGCTGCCATCCAGGCTGGGTGAGTGTCCCTTTCCTTTTCCTGAGTGTCCCAGACAAACCTTTGCTTCTCCCACCTTTCCCTTTAACCCTGATCTCCTCCCTGTTTTGTGCGTCTGCCAACATCTTCACTTCTTGCTTTTAGGGAGGTCCTAAGCCCCTTCCTTAGCCAAGAAAGTGTGGGCTGTGGTCGGGGAGGTTTGTAGGGGCATCATAGAACTGGTGTCGTTATGAAAAGAATCTAAGGTGTTTTAAATATAACATTTACTTGTTTTACATTTAATTAGGCATATTATGAATTTAATGGCCGGTCCCTCATGCCCTGGCCCTACTCCATGACTCAGTTCCCTTGTTCTTGTCTCTCCCTGCCCAGTGGTCTCTGAGGATTTCCTGTCCCCTCCCTGTGTCACTGGGTTGGCCAAACCAGAAGTGCCCCTTCTGAGTCTCTGTCATATATTCCACATTTTCACGCCACTCTTTCATCCTTGCCTCTTACAGCCGCCCGGATGGCGACCCCAGCCTCAGCCCCAGACACACGGGCTCTGGTGGCAGACTTTGTAGGCTATAAGCTGAGGCAGAAGGGTTATGTCTGTGGAGCCGGCCCTGGGGAGGGCCCAGCAGCCGACCCGCTGCACCAAGCCATGCGGGCAGCTGGAGATGAGTTCGAGACCCGCTTCCGGCGCACGTTCTCTGATCTGGCGGCTCAGCTGCATGTGACCCCAGGCTCAGCCCAGCAACGCTTCACCCAGGTCTCTGATGAACTTTTCCAAGGGGGCCCCAACTGGGGCCGCCTTGTGGCCTTCTTTGTCTTTGGGGCTGCACTCTGTGCTGAAAGTGTCAACAAGGAGATGGAGCCACTGGTGGGACAAGTGCAGGAGTGGATGGTGGCCTACCTGGAGACGCGGCTGGCCGACTGGATCCACAGCAGTGGGGGCTGGGTAAGAAGCTTCTCAGTTGCTGCTGTGCACGTCCTCCGCGAAGCTGGTCTCAAGGGGGAAGATGAGGGCTCTGATCGGAGGCTGGGGCAGCCTTGTTGGGAACGAGGCCTGGGGGTTGAGTCTGTTTGGGTGGAATCAGACTGGGAGATGCTTCACTGTGGGCGTCATACTGGACTCTGCACTCCAGGGCTGCCATGCAGTCATCACTGGATGGGCTCATGGTCCCAAGCAGAGGACAGAATACACAGTACCCAAACAGTGCCTGTGGGGAATGGTGCCAGGAACTTTTTACACCTGAGTACATGGCATGGGAGGTGGGGTGGATCAGGGATGGGTGGTGGTCAGGCAAGCCTTGGCAAAGGATGCCCGTTCTGAGCAGAACTTTTCGCCAAGGAAAGGATGGGGTTCATGTGAGGAAGAGAGGACAAGTGAACCAGGCGCTCAGGGTGGGGGGGGCTGCACCTGGGGGGACCAGAGGGGCTTGCAGCCAGTAGAGCTTTGGCCAGAGAGGAGCTGGGTGTGGGCTAGTGCTTGCAGTGGATGGAACTGGAACTCTTCCTCTCCTCTTCTCTCCACTCCTTCCTCTCCTGATATCCCTTTCTCCCTCTTTCTCTCCTACTTCCCTTCTCTCCCACAGGCGGAGTTCACAGCTCTATACGGGGACGGGGCCCTGGAGGAGGCGCGGCGTCTGCGGGAGGGGAACTGGGCATCAGTGAGGACAGTGCTGACGGGAGCCGTGGCACTGGGGGCCCTGGTAACTGTAGGGGCCTTTTTTGCTAGCAAGTGAGAAAGTCCAGGGCCAGGTGGGGTTAGGTGAGGCTGGGGGTCAGGAGAGCAGGAACAGAACAGAGAAATGCCCTCAGAAGAAGTGGAGGGAATGGATGGGAAGGTGTGGAACAGGAAGGGGCAGGGACAGGGTAGTGTGTGAGGGAGCTGAGCATGCCAGGCTGGCGGTTGGAAGAGTGAACAAGGGATACTAGGGAAGCTTTTTGGAAGGTCGGGGGGGCAGGAGATGGAGTCCTTCCAGGGTTGGGGGGAGGTGGGAGGGATATTGCCTATAGGTGTGGGCACAGGGAACTATCTGGAGCTTGGTTGGGCGCCCTGAGGAAAGTGGACTTGCATAGGGGGCTGCGTCTCCATTTGATGAGTGAGATTTGGGGAACACAGAAGGCACACTCCTTTGGAATGGAAGCTTGGGGTTCTCAAGTGATAGGGAGAGGTGGCTGTGACAGTGTGCTGCTTGGACACGTGTGTGCATGTGCACGTGTGCATGCTGGGTGCTTGGCTAATGAGATGTTGGTGGGATTCCTTAAGAAGAAAACATTCCCTCTTGCAATGGCAAGTACAAGGGGCAGTTCTCTGCCCCTCTTCCCAACCCCTCCATTCATTCCCCCTCCCTTTGTCCTGATGCCTCAAGGCTGAGAAAGAAACACTGTAGCCAGACCTAGCTCTGGAGTGTCTCTGCAGAAAGTTTCTAGCAGGGCTTTGGAGAGCCGAGCAGTTATGCAGCTGGCCTCGTTCCTCCATCATCCCCCCACCTTGTGCATCTCGCACTTGCTGCTGCCTCCTGGGCTCTGACAGAAGGATAGAGCTGTTGAGCCCGGGTGGGTGGAGGCCTAGGTAGTTGGACCTGCCTGCCATTCTCCTGACCTACGGGGCACGTTGGCGTCTAAAGTGTTCCCTATCTCTGGGACCTCTGTACTCAAACTTAAACTCCAAATTGGGGCCCTAACTAATTTTCCTTTTGAGGGTGTGGACATAAATGCCAATCCAGAATACAGTCTGGGTCCTGAACCGTGTCTCGGTGAGACTGTCGATGCTTTGAGAGGACTGTTCCAGCTTGAACCCCATGGATGTGAGGGTGATGGGTACTCTGGGACTGGCCTATGCCGTGTGACGGGCTTTGGTGTTGCTTTATCAGGGGTCAGGTATATGGGTTCTAGAGTACCTACCAGGACCTAGAGGCACTTATGTTTTCTTTGAAGCCACACAGTTTGCATGGGTGTTATTTATCTGTACCTCAGAGTCTGAGGTGTTACCTGTAGAACTCACAGTCCTCTAGAACAGATTCAGATGATAGCTTTTTCTTTTGAGGAAGAAATGATTCACTCCAGATGCATGCCCTGAGCCAGACCTCACTGCTGCACTTTCCAAGGTGCTAAAATTGCTGCTCTCCAATGCTGACTTTCAGACACAGTGCTCTAGAACCCCGCCTGTGATCTTGAGCACTGATCAGCTTAGCTAGACCATGGTTGACTCCTCTTGGAGATTTTCACTTGGTCCCAGAATGTGGCAACATAGTTGTGCTCTCTAGAATGTGGGACCAAATTGGCCTCAGGTGTTTAGTCCAGACTTTTGCTTTTGAGAGAGGGCTGCACTTTTTAAATGGTATTTATAGGGGAGGCGGTAGACTGCATGTGCCACTTGGTTTGTTGTGAGTATGCTGATACCAGAAACTCAGAGCTAGTCTGTGGCAAGCAGTTGGGGTGGGGGGGTCTCTGACTTGCTCAGGACAAACTAGGCCAGTGGTTTTCAAACTGCTGGGCAGAGCCCTGAAGTTTCCTAGGGGTTACCTCAGGAGTTCTTGGGGAGATGAAGGGAGTGGGGGATTGAGCAGGCTGGGCAACTTGCCCTCAAACAGAATAGCTCCCCTAGTAGCTGTCTTACATATCGGGGTTCAGGGTAAGATTTTATTGCATTAAGGGTTTGCTGCTGAAAAATGTTGGAAAACCACTGACTAGACCATCAGCTCCAAATTGGAGCCTGTGCTTCCCCAGGTTTGGGGCAGACTCTGCATACCCTACCCTCTATCACAGGACGCCTATCCCTGTTAGCATTCCTGGGGGCCTTTAGCAAACAGGGGTGGCAGGGACCATGGCCAGGTTACTGAAATGCCCTGCTCTGAGGCCTTCACACCTGGGTGGAAGGAGAGGCTGTTTTCCGAAAGGGTAGAGGGCTTGGTCTGGATTCCCAGAAGCATAGCTTGGATGGGACCACAGTGGGCAGTTTTGACCTGTCCTGCCCTTCTTAGCTTGAGGGGCAATGGAACCCCCAGAGACTCTTCTGTCAGGGAAAATTAGGGACTCTCTTCTAGAGCCATATAGTTCCTTGGGATTAGCTCTTGGCCAAGAAGGCTGAGTATGGCTCCCAATTTTAAAATCCATTTCATTTTTTTAAAAAATAAGGGAAATAAATGTAATTGCCATTTTTCAAAGATTTAAATAGGTGGAGAGGGGCTTCTTGCTCTCCAGAGCCCAAAGAGACAAATAGGGACTTTGCTTAGGCCAAGGAAGGAGCGGAAGTAGGGCAACTCGGTCCTGCGACTATTAATCCCACTCCCCACTTATTCTAGGGCATACATACACTATTTTACTTTTTTAAAATCATAAAATGGCAGAACAGATTTGGTTAGTTTAGAAGAAAAGAAAATCTCTATAAATATAAATATATATTCCTGTATTTTTATTTAATAATTTATAAATACCAAGTTCATTTGACTTTTATTTTTGTGTAATATGTAATTGTCGTATTAAAAAAATAAATAAAGCCCAGAAGTTTAATGAGAAGGACTGAACAGGGTTTGTGACTTCTACACTGTATAGCCTGGGGTCAGGATATTCTTTGATCCAATCATCTCTTCATAACCTTGTTAAAGGCAAAACTTAGAGTAACAGGGATTTGGGAAAGTGTTGGAATAATTAAAAGAAAAAACACACAGTTGTTCCACCGTCCTCCTCACCCTACTCCCATGCTGGCCAAATGTCCAAAGCCAAGAACTCCATCTATCCCAGCTGAAGCCTCAAGAAGGTGTGTATATATGGTACTTTGGGACTGTCACAAACAAAAACCAAACCAAAACAAAGAAAACTTCCCAAAAATCTTTGTGTGATGATAATCAAGTTCCCAGTTGTGGTTTAGCCTCTAATCAGAAACATGTGATAATAAGCGTTTTCCCATGATGCCCTGCTGCCTACTGTACACTTACAATAGGTCTGGCAAAAGTGGAACCCCTGCTTCCTTGCCTAGTCTCCTGAGACATTTTACTGGAATCTCCAGGAATATTCAGCCTACCCCTCTGTGCCTCTAGTATAGGACTACATCAAAACCATGTCTGACAGGAATTGCGATCCTAATTTTAAATTTCAAGTGTGAATTTCTAGTCTTCCTATAACCTGGTGCAATAAATTGGTATTTGGGTTTATATGTTAAATTGTGAGAAATAGAATTGCTTAGAGGAATCCAGTGTTTCCATTCTCTATACAAAAATCTACAGGGAAGCCATATTAAAATCAGAAAGTGGCTTGGTGAAAACGACACTAAGGGAAAGGGAATTAGATGCTCTTAATAGTTAATATCATCTGGTATGATAACTAGTGCATTCATCCCCACTGCAGTGTGATTGATTTATATTTCTCTAGTTCCAAAAAGCATTGCAACATCTTACAAGAATAGGAAAATAGGAATTTTTAAGGGTGGGCAAAGGGAAAATGAAATATTACAGGAAGATGACAGCAAAAGGAAAATTAATGCACAGAAAAGCATTCTATAAGTAATATTCCCAAATACTAAAGGTAGGCTTTAATTCAGTTCTGAGCTACTTGGCAGCTAAAGCAAATTGAAAAATGATGAAATTAACATCCCTCTTAGGATTCATAAAAGAAGGGCAAAAAGAAGAAATTTTTATGATTTACTCAAGAAGGACCAAAAAATAAAGTTTTGTGGTTTTTCCTAGAAGATAGTAATATCGTGATAACCATCCTCTGGGATACATAACAGTGGCCACCATCCTCTGTGACACCTAGCATAGTATGATGTTTAGTTTTGTTCTTCTAGGAACACCAAATGGAGATTCAGAAAGTCCTAACCTTGTACCAACAGGCTCATCACAACTTAGTCAAATATGCTGCTCTGTGGACGGTTTAATATATGGCTAAAATTTAGATTATATAAAGGGACAGATGAATTGTGTTTCCTTCAGACAGTTCTCCACAAATATTATTTCTTCAAATGACATTTTTTATAAAGTTAGACAGCATTTGGTTACAATTTCTAGCAAATTGATAGACTGTATATAATCTGTGTTTTTACTTAATTGCAGATCCTTTGAAAACTTTAAAATCTGCCTTAAATGTGGATACAGGAGAGATATAAAAATGAATTATTTAAAAACTCAACCAGAAAACAATATGATGGAATGCTACGTAGTTGTTTATTCATTCAATCATTCATTTATGCAGCAAACATTCAGGCATTGTCTGTGTGCTAAGCAGTTCTAGGCAGTGAGGTAAATGGACAGAAACAAATCTCTGTTCTCATGTTGCTTATGTTCTAGTAGGGGGAACAAACAATAAGTTTCATGATATGTTAGAAGGTGATAAATACTATGAAGAAAAATTATTCATTGAAGGGGATATACATATATATATTTCAATTTTATTATTTTATTTTATTTTATTTTTTTGAGTTGGAGTCTCACTCTGTCACTCAGACTGGAGTGCAGTGGCCGCTCCCGGCCACCGCAGCCTCGACCTGCTGGGCTCCGAGATCCTTCCGCCTCAGCCTTCCAAGTAGCTGGAACTACAGGCGCGCACTACCACGCCCAGCTAATTTTTGATTTATTGTAGAGATGAGGTCTCGTCAGGTTGCCCAGGCGGGTCTCGAACCTGCGGGCTGAGGCAATCCACCCACCTCGGCCTCCCAAAGTGTTGGGATTACAGGCTGAGCCACCAAGCCCGGCCTCAATTTTAAATTGAGTGGTCAGGGAAGGCCTCATTAATAAGATGACTTTTGGGTAAAATATGACAAAAAAATTTGGAAAAATATATTTATGACATGGAAAGATGTTTCTCTATTTTACTGGGTAAAAAATAAAGTAGATTAGAAAATAAAATAATACAGTATAATCCCATGTTGCTAAGCTATATATATGTGTGTTCCTCTATATTTGTATACTGAAAATTTCAGAAAGCATGTATGCCAAAATATCAATAGTGATTATCTCTGGGTGTTAGATTTTATGGGTGATTTTATTTTCTTCTTTTTGCCACAGTATTTTCTGATTTTTTTTTTTTTGAGTTGGAGTCTCACTCTGTCGCCCAGGTTGGAGTGCAGTGGCACGCTCACGGCCACCCCAGCATCAACCTGCTGGGCTCAGGCAATCCTTCTGCCTCAGCCTTCAAGTAACTGGAACTACAGGGGCCCACCGCCATGCTCAGATATTTATTTATTTGCTTGTTTGTTTGTTTGTTCGCCAAATTGCCCAGGCTGGTCTTGAACACCTGGGCTCAGGCAATCCTCTCACCTCCGTCTCCCAAAGTGCTGGGATTACAGGCGTGAACCACCGCACCTGGCAGTATTTTCTGATTTTTTTTTGATAATGAACATATATTTCCAATATAGTATATTAAAACAAGTTTTTCAGGTACAAAGTTTTTAAAAAGTTAACCAAGCACAACGGAAATTAAGTAACCCAACAGAGGCTCCTTCACATTTAAATGGTCACTCCACTTCCATGTAAGAGTATACTTAGGGAGTTAAGGTAAGCAGGGCCAGACCACATTAGAAGATAAAATAGAGGGAAGTAAATGAAAAGGCTCCAAGACTCTATATCAGCATTGTCCAATAATAATATAATGCAAGCCATAGTAGTCTTAAGTTTTCTAGTAATCTCATTTTTAAAAAGTACAAAAAAAATAGGTAAAACAGCCAGGCTCAGTGGCTTAGCCTGTAATCCCAGCGCTTTGGGAGGCTGAAGTGAGTGGATTGCCTAAGTCCACGGGTTCGAGACCCGCCTGGGCAACTTGTCGAGACCTCATCTCTCCAATAAATCAAAAAATTAGCTGTGCATGGTAGTGCGTGCCTGTAGTTCCAGCTACTTGGAAGGCTGAGGTGGAAGTCTAGCAGGTCGAGGCTGCGGTGGCCGGGAGCTTGCCACTGCACTCAAGTCTAGGTGACAAAGTGAGACTCCAACTCAAAAAAAATAAAATAAAATAAAATAAATAGGTAAAACAAACTTTAATGTTTTATTTAGCCCAGCATATAAAAATATTATCATTTTGACATGTAATTAATATTAAATAATTATTAATGGGTTATGTCACATTTCTTTTTTATACTAAGTTTTCAAAATTCAGTGTGTATCTTACATTTTCAGCACATTTCAAATTGGACTACTCATGTTTCAAGTGCTCAATAGCCATGTATGACTAGTGGCTATCACATTAAACAATGTAGTTCTAGATCATAGAGAATTATTGTAGCCTGTAAAAATTTCCAAGTAAGAGTTAGAGATGAAACTACCAAGCGGCCAAATATTTATGTTATTCAGTGAAAAAACTTTTCCCTTCTGGACAGAACTGGAGATGCCCTCACCCATTTTTTGTTTTGTTTTGTTTTTTTGAGTTGGAGTCTCACTCTGTCACCCAGGCTGGAGTGCAGTGGCACGCTCACAACCACCCCAGCATTAACCCACTGGGCTCTGGCGATCCTTCCACCTCAGCCTTCCAAGTAGCCGGAACTACAGGTGTGTGCTACTGCGCCCGGCTAATTTTTTATTTATTGTAGAAACGAGATCTTGCCAAGTTGCCCAGGCTGGTCACGAAGCCCTCACCCATTTTTACTGCTTGATTCTCCTTTTCTTTCTTTCTTTTTTTTTTTTTTGAGTTGGAGTCTCACTCCGTCACCCAGACTGGAGTGCAGTGGCCACTCCCGGCCACCGCAGCCTCACCTGCTGGGCTCTGGTGATCCCTCCGCCTCAGCCTTCCAAGTAGTTGGAATTACAGGCATGCGCTACCACGCCTGGCTGATTTTTTGTAGAGATGAGGTCTCGCTGCCCAGGTGGGTCTCGAACCCGCGGGTTCAGGCAATCCACTCACCTCAGCCTCCAAAGGCGCAGGATCACAGGCTGAGCCACCGAGCCCGGCTTGATTCTCCTTTTCTTAACTCTACGGACCATTCCCTTACATTAACACATTTTTCTTCCTTTTGGGTACAACGTCACTGGCATTTCAGTTTTTCCAAAACTCCATGATGCTCTATTTATAGATCATTACTTTAAAAGAATCACATTCATACAAGGGCAAATCTCACACCATTACATACTTTTTTTTTTTTTTTAATTCACTCAGAGGAAAACTTATCTGATATTCTTTGTGCATCAACAACAGGCAAAATATTAAATAAGATCATTTAATACTGAAGATCATTCATTCAGTTAGCATTTATTGAACACAGTTATAGGCAAAGGGAATATAAATATAATTATGATGTCTGTCTTTTACAGGGGAGGAAACTTTACAAGTCACCATTCAAATATCTTTTGAAATATGCTTGTTTCTTTTATAAAGTAATCATGTCTACTAGAGAAAGTTTGGAAGTTGGAGTGATTTAAAAAATATATATATATATGTAATGACCAGGCATGATAGTTGATGCCTATAATCCTAGCAGTTTGGGAGGTTGAGGTAGGAGAATCACTTGAGTCCAAGAGTTTGAGACCGGCCTGGGTAACATAGTAAGACCTGGTCTCTCACACACAAAAAAGCTGGATGTGGTGCTCCAAGCCTGTAGTCCTAGCTACTGGGGAGGCTGGGGTGGGAGGATCCCTTGAGCTATGAAATCAAGACTGCAGTAAGCTGGGATCACACCACTGCCTTCCAGCTTGGGTGACAGAGTGAGACTGTCTCTAAATAAATTAAATAAATAAAGATTGTGGAAAATTCGTAGAACATAAAAAATTATAAAGAAGAAAATTAATCATAATCCTACTACCCAGAGAGAGAACTACTATTGACATTTTGGCATATTTCTTTCCAGTCTTTTATCTCTGCTTTTATGACCATATTGTACATACAATTTTGGAGCTTTGAAAGCTGGCTTTGAATTCCCTGTACCCTTCTTTTTTTTGAGTTGGAGTCTCCCTCTGTCACCCAGGCTGGAGTGCAGTTGCACACTTACGGCCACTGCAGCCTCAACCTGCTGGGCTCAGGCAATCCTTCCACCTCAGCCTTCCAAGTAGCTGGAACTACAGGCAAGCGCCACCACACCTAGATAACTTTATTTTTTGTTTATTGTAGAGATGAGGTCTTGCCAAGTTCCCCAGGCTAGTCTTGGACCCCTGAGCTCATGCAATTCTCTCACCTTGGCCTCCCAAAGTGCTGGGATTATAGGCGTGAGCCATCGTGCCCGGTGCCTGCACACTTTTTTTTTTTTGAGTTGGAATCTCACTCTGTCACCCAGGCTGAAGTGCAGCTGCACACTTACAGCCACTGCAGCCTCAACTTGCTGGCCGCAGGCAATCCTTCCACCTCAGCCTTCCAAGTAGATGGAACTACAGGTGTGTGCTGCCACGCCCAGCTATGCACACTTCTAATTAGCTCGATGGCTTAGGCAAGTTTCTTCATTTCTCTAAGCCTTTTTTTCCCTTAAAAAAGGTTATGGTTTTGGAAATATTTTCTTCATAGAGTTGTTGCAAGAATTCAATGAGATAGTACATACAATAAGGAGTGGTACCTGTTACAAAATCAAGTGCTCCAGAAAAATAGGATCCAAAGGCATTTTTAAAAATCACATTTCCCTTAGTTAGCTTGCAAACATTAGGTACCAATAAGCCAATCAAATCTTGATTAGGTTAAGATCCGTATAAAAGACCTTTCTTCCAGGGAATGCAGTCATTTAGAGCTTGTCGTTGGTGCGCAACTTTAGTTCTCCCAGATCAGAAGCTGAGATGGCTGATGAAGTACTTTGCAGTGAAATTTTACGCGACTGTGACTCTGAGGTAAGGAATTGTGATAAAAAGTGAGGGGTGAGGGGAAGAGTGGGGTATGATGAGTCGCTTTTGATTTTTTTCCTAATAGGGATCTCCTCTTGTCCAAATACCCCTGCCGCAACCATGCTTGATTAACCATTTGATTGGGTTCATGTGAATCTGGCTTTCAAACCGTAGCTTGGTCTGCCTACAAAAATCCTTCTTGCAAACTTAGCACCGCCATTCCTTCATGTTTAGTAAGTTGTATAGGATCGCTACCAAAATGTGGCAGCCCTGCCTTCCAGGGCTGGGTCTCTTTGGTATGTTCAGCTCAGCAGTGCAGTTGGAACCTGCCAGGATAAATTACTCTGTGGTTTGGAGGAGAGCTTCTGGGCCGGGAATGCACTAAGGATGAAGGATGGCACCCAGATCCTCAAACCATGCATTTTTCAGTCAACAAACATCCAATAAGACACTGTGTGCTAGGCATATTGCCATGAGGTGGAGGTGCACATATAAATAGGATCCAGTCCCTCCTCTGCAGGCGCTCACAACCTGGCTAGAAAATGCCGCACAAAACCCTTAAGCACACAGTGGGGGTAGGTCCACTTGTCCCAAAGACAGGCTAGAGTTTGCAGTCCTCTGGTTGAAGAGAGAGCGTATGTAGAGACAGACTGGGTGCTGGTACACCCCCTATAGAGAGGGACGTGGAAGAAAACAGCATTCGCGAAGTAGCCACATCCTGGGGTGTCGAAGGCCACAGTAAGTGGTTTTGAGACTTAACCTGGGTAGCAAAGTGGAGCCAGTTTGGTAGCGGTCGGACTGGAGGTGTGACACGAAGCTGAGAGACCCATTAGGGGGCTGTAGTCAACATTCCAGGCAAGAGAAGGAACGAGGGAGTACAGGGCCTGCAAAGAAGGCCTATACATGAGGACAGGACAGGAGCCCGTGACAGGCAGCTCTGGGTTGAGCAATCCTTCCTGCTTTCTGGTTTGGGAGAGCTAGTGGATGGTGGTACCAATAACCTTGGGGAAAGTGAGTTCCCTCCTGGAACGCTCCACGCACAACCACCATATCCAGTAACATCCCGTCTACTGGCGCTTCCTGGTCAGGAGACCAGTTTCCAGAAGGCACCGCTCCGTTTCGACCCTCCCACTTCCCACAGCGCTCTAAAGTTGGCCAGCAGTAGTATCAAGATGGCGGCCCCCTAAAGCCTGACTAGTCATGTGACCCCAGGTTTCCCTAGTTTGCAGCCCGACAGTCCGTTCGGGGCCAAGGTTCATCTGTCAGGAAACGGGTGTCGCCCTTCGAATCTCGGGAGCCAATCGGCATCTGAGACTGGACCACCGCGGTGAGGCGCTTGGAAGATTGGCCCTTTCCAGTCGCCTAGCCAGAGGCCAATCACAGAGCGTCCTATACTGCGCGGGCCCGCCCTGAGGCGGGGGAGAAGCAGGAATGTCGTCACAGCGTGGCGGTATTGTTACCTAAGGGCAGGAGAGGAGGTGGGACGAGTGTTGATTGACAGTCAGGTTTCCCCTACCGGGATTTGAGAATTTGGTGCAGTACCCCGCCTTCGAGGTGGGGTCTCATTTGATTGCCAAGTGATATTCCCCAATGGGGTCCTAGCTCGTGGTGACGGGCAGGCCGCTTGACTAATGAATCCTCGGCGTGGCCGGCGCAGCTCTCCAATCGCCGGGCGGCGGGCCCCAGTCTGAGCGGCGATGGCGGCGGCGGCGG